>NC_133432.1:4159166-4389166 GCF_011762505.2 Arvicanthis niloticus
CTACCTCTCTCCAAGCCATCATAACTCCCTGTCCTCTAGAGTACACTTAAGGAACAGTAGGGGTCAGGGGTAGTCAGAGACACATCATGTGTGGGATGACTGAGGCTCTGCTGGGGTGATGTTCCTAGAGATGGGAGAACATTCAAAAATAATAGTAACTCGGGTCCCAGGGAATGCTGTCTTCTGGCCCCTGGAGACACCAGGCATGGCAAAAAAACACCTATGCATAAAACAGATAGATAAATGACTTAAACACAAGTTATCTTATGTACCTAATAGCTGCAGTGGTCTTTTGGCATTAAGGCCATATTAATAAAAGGCATGGAGAAATCCCACAGCTCTGCTTCGGGAATCTCAGAAACAAGGCACCGTGTTTAAAAGCACTATTTATTTGTAAAGGCAGAATTATAAAAACAACTACAACAACAAAACCAGGACCACACACACTGGAGAATTTTCTTTTTGTCTCCTTAGGACAAAGTCTACAGGTTCAAGGTCCAAGATAGTGAAAGCTTGGTGCTTCTGGAGTCTTATTTCCTGTCTGTCACACACACTGAAGAGCTTTGCAGTCCCTCCCAGCTCTGATGAGGCCTGGGGGGGGGGGGGGGAGATGCTGGACGGCAGGGAATGGGGTGAGGTTTTCTCTCCTCTCAGGTCTCATGGCTGAGCTTGCCCTGAGCTTCCTGAATCAGCTGAGGCGTGATGAATACAGATTTCAGCGGGTGCTTTCCAAGGCCAGGCGCGCTGGGCTGGACCCTGGCTATTACACCCTGAGAACAGTCCATGTGGAGTCCAAAGTCTGATAGGTCTTGTGCTGAGCTGTGGAGGCTTCAGGGCTGCTGGCGATGGCCATGACCAGACTTTTCCAACACGTCCCCTCTTCCCAGTCACAGACATTGCTCAGCCCCAGCTAAGGAAGGCCTCTTATGGGACAGATGCAGGAAGATGCAGAGTGACCCATCCACCTCCTGCAGGCAGAGGCCATCGTCCCGCATCATGCTTCTCCTGAAAGACAGAGATGGGGTATGGGGGAGGGCAGGTCTTCACACCTTTTTCTGAGACCCAGGGGAGGACCATGAGGGGCGGGGCGTATACAAAGGGAGCAGAAACTCCTGTCTTGCTTTTACATAATGAATGCTTTCAGGAGAGGAGGGGTGCAAAGGAACCAGGCCCAGGCAAGCCTGTGCAAGACTATTAATAGCCAGAACGTAAGTAAGTAAATGCTGATCCAGAAGGGAGGGATAACACTGCCCCTTGTGGGAGTCCGGAAGCCTTGAGTGAAACACAGCCTTTACACTGTGGTGCAGAGGGCCTATCTGGGTCCCCTCTGCTTCTTGCACCTCACCTTGGCCTGTTGGCCCCACTGTCCACTCTACCTCAGCTTCAATGGCCACAAAGTCCTCAGCAGCTCCGCCCTGGGGCCTTTGCACAGCCATCCTTGTCTGGGGCGACTTCCTTCCTTCCTTCTGTTGGCTCCATGTTTCTAGCCTCCTGTCTCATGTTAGTTCTTAAAGCCCTTCTCTGTGGTCTTAGCTCTAGCAGTTATGCTTTATTGTTTCAGTGCCTGTCCCATCTTCAAAATATAAGCACCAAGAGCACAGGGACTTTTGTTGTTGATGGTGGTTTCTCCCAGAGCCTGCTGTGATTTATTCTTCAATCTTCTATTGACACATCTGGACTGACCTCTGCCCTTCATGGTTCTGAAGACACAACATGTGGATGTCCTTGAGCATGGTTTTTGAAAGAGCATATTAAAGCATGGGTCATCATCAAAATGGTGACCAAGTTTTACTGAGCATGTCACAAATAGATACGTGACCCTGAGCTGGCTTTCCTTGTCTGCAGATCCCACACTCCTGTCTCGCTCAGTGGAGCTTCTTGAGTGGCTTCTTACAACCCACATTGCTGGCTTTGACACCCACTGCTTGTAAGGCCTGAGACAAGTCACTGCAGCAATGTGAGCCTCAGTTGCATCATCTGTAAAATGGGGCCAATAATGGTTCTCCAACTCACATGCATATTCTAAGGATGGAAGAAGGATGGACAGAGCAGAGTGTGCTGCTCGGCAGACACAAACGTCCATAAAATTTGCCTGCTGCCATCCACCTATCCATTCATCTACCCACCCATCAGTCTGTCTATCCATCCATCTACCCATCCATCCACCCATCCATCCACCCATTCATCCATCTATCCATCCACCCACCCATCCATCAGTCTATCCATCCATCCATCCATCCACCCACCCATCCATCCATCCATCTATCCATTCATCCATTCCCCCTATCCACCCATCCATTCATCTACCCATCTATCTATCCATCCATGTATCCATCCATCTATCTATCCATCCATTCCCCCATCCACCCATCCATCCATTCATCCATCTATCCATCCATCTATCCATTCATCCATCCATCTATTCATCCATCCATCCATTCATCCATCTATCCATCCATTCCCCCACCCATCCATTCCCCCACCCATCCATCCACCCACCCATCCATCCACCCACCCATCCACCCATCCACCCACCCATCCATCCACTCACCCATCCACCCATCCACCCACCCATGGGGTGCAGCAGCAAGTGACAGTGCTTTCTTATTGCTCTCTTATTCAGAGTGGAGAGGCCTCAGTCGACCCTCTTGATAGTCCCTTTGCTACCTGAGATATTTTTCTTTCCTTTTCTCTTCAAAAGCACCTAACCCTAGGAGAGACTTGGGGCGTGGAGGGGTGAGAAAGGTCCCCGCGTTCTCTCCACAGGAATGCACTTGTGGAGGAGGTGGCTCCCCATCTGCCCTGTGCTCACTCACCTGCCACCCACAGCGTGAGGGCCTCACAAGTTAGAGAACTCAGAGGCATCCACTTGAGACGGCAGGATGCTGAGTGGCAGGAGAGCTGCTTCAGACACCACACAGGCAGCAGGAGCTGAGAGGCAGGAGAGCCGCTTCAGACACTGAAATTAACAGGCTTCTTGGGTTGGAGCTTTTAATTAAAAAATCCTAGAGAATTATTTCCTTAATTCCAATACTTCTCAGTAATCATTTTCGTCCGTGCTGGTTGGGATTCTGTCTCCAGCTGTCTTTAGGGATGAACTCGATACCCTGTAACACCCAGGACCAGTGGTGGGCATCTTCCGGGCTCTGCCCTTGGGGTCTACACCACTTTGACTAAGCACCTCTGTGGGTCTGTGTGTCCTGGAATCTATTAGAGTCTTTTGGGTACCAGCTGTTGGCTCCTCAATTAGCCTGGAGTTCTAGGGGCCCCACTCCACACCTCTACTGACCACTGGGAGCACCATTGACAGCGGTGAGTCTAAGAGTCTTCTCCTCTTCCAATTGATCCCACACATGAAAGGCTAGATCTAGATTCTGAAGCAAGAATGCTGGACAGCCTATATTCCCGGTCCACATGCTGCGTCCTGAACATACTTGTCAGCCATACCACTCCACAGTGTGTCAGAAAAACCATGTCAGCAAGCTCATGTTTGGTGGCTTCAAGGTCTCTCTTGCTCAGATGGTGGCCCAGATGTTCTAAAGAGTTAATAACTGACCCTCAGGAGAAGGCCTAGGCAAATCCCGGCAGGAGCCGGCTCCTCTGTGGAGGTTACCTGGTGGTAGCATCTCGTCTCACGCTGTCCCTGGGTGATGGAGTTCTTGTCATGACGGTGGCTCACCAGTTTAAATGTCCCTGAGGACAGTTTTTTTCTTCCCCCTGACTTCCTTACTCCTCCATCTCTGCCTCCCAGATTAAAAAAAAAAAAAAAAAAAAAAAAAAAAAAAAAAGTCCTGACCCCAGGGTCTATGGCTGGAGACTGAATTGAGGGATCTCTTTTTTCCCTCCAGGTCCCTGTGATTTATTGACTGCTAGACAGCTCCTCAGTTTGACCCCTTCACTTCCTCCCTGTTTGTCCCACCCTCAGCACAAGCCATCAGCTGCTATCCTTTGTACCACAGCCCTAAATCTCAACATGCCTACCAGCCTGCCAGCCTCCCTCGGACTCCATCTTGAAACGTTGGTGGTGCCAGTGGTCTCCCCTGACTCCTGGAAAGCTAACTTCTCAGACTTCACTAGGGTCCTCCACTCTATCACACGCATTTCCCATGATGCTTTCTTGAGCCCAGAATCCTCAGCTTCCCCTGGCCAGCCTCAATGACCACCCCATGATTTACCTTTATGGTCAGTTTGACAAGACTGAGAGGCACCTGGAAAGAGGGTGAAGCCACTTCTGAGTGTTTCTGAGGGTGTTTCCAGAGGTGAGCAGCATATGTGTGTCTGTGTGTGTGTGTGTGTGTGTGTGTGTGTGTATACATATATATATATATACATATATACACATATATATATATATGTTTATATATGTTATTCATGGAAGCGGTCAGGTCTTTGGCCTCAAGCTGGGGCTGAGTTGTTGGCCTGTCTTGCTCTGATGTCTTCTGATGGTCCAGTCTGCAGGTGGTCAGTGCAAGGCTGTTCAGTCTCCAGAGAGGACAATTGTTCAAATATATTGCCCTACATACAAAATTAGGGTCTGCCGTCCAAGTTCCAGAGAGACCAGCAAATATTGACGCCTTCTCTGGTCTGCCTTCCACCCGCACAGAATGAGGTGATTGACTTTAATGGCTCTAACTGACATAACAGACAACAACAGCCCAGACAAGAAGAAAGCATTTTCTGAAGCTCTGGAGTCTGGATCCCATGGTGAGGGTGGTGACAGGTTTGGTTTTTTTCTGAGACTCTTTCCTCGACTTTGTAGATGGCATCAGGGATAGTTGATGTCAGTTGTCAACTTGGCAGAATCGGGAATCCTCTGGAAAGGGGGTCCTGAAGACAGATTGTCCAGATCATACTGGCCTGTGGGCATGGCTGTGAGGGATTGTCTTAATTGGGTTAGTTACGTGAGGCGCTGTTTCAGCATCTGGGTGCTGGACAAAGGTGATAGTGAGCTCAATGCAGACAGACAGACAGACACGCATGCCTTGCTTTGGGTCCTAACTACAGATGCCATGATAGACTTCAACCTGAGCTGGAACTGAAATAAACCCTTTCCCTAAGCTGCTCTTGTCATGTATGTGTCATCAATTCATGTATGTTGTCAGTCATGTGTGTTGTCAGTCATGTATGTTGTCAGTCACATGTGTTGTCAGTCATGTGTGTTGTCAGTCACATGTGTTGTCAGTCATGTATGTGATAAGTCACATGTGTTATCAGTCATGTGTGTTGTCAATCACATATGTTGTCAGTCATGTCTGTTGTCAGTCACATGTGTTGTCAGTCATGTATGTGATAAGTCACATGTGTTATCAGTCATGTGTGTTGTCAATCACATATGTTGTCAGTCATGTGTGTTGTCAGTCATGTCTGTTGTCAGTCACATGTGTTGTCAGTCATGTATGTGATAAGTCACATGTGTTATCAGTCATGTGTGTTGTCAATCACATATGTTGTCAGTCATGTGTGTTGTGAGTCATGTCTGTTGTCAGTCACATGTGTTGTCAGTCATATATGTTGTAAGTCACATGTATTGTCAGCCAAGTGTGTTGTGAGTCATGTATGTTGCCAGGGCAACAGGAAAGAAACAAAGGCAGCATCGTCACAGTGGTCACTTTCTGGTCCATGCAGTGTCCTTGTTGCCTCTTTTCATGAGGACTTGGGTGTATTGGGCTTTGGACAACCCATGTGACTTCATCTTACCTTGAGGCTGCAATTCAGGTTGCATGGTGGCATAGGATACCCCTACGATGCCTGCCCACTTCCTTCTCCTTTGGGGCATCAACCCACGGGGCTCTCCATTTTAGTCAACCTTCACCCAGCTGTAGCAACTCAGACACCCAACAGCAGGCCAGGCCCATGCCTTCTCACCAGCAAAGGAGGGCTCCTCGTGTGGAGGGTGGGTCACCTGCTTTAAAGGTCTGATTGGTGGGAAGTAACCCCACTGAGCCAAGTTCAACTCTGACAAACCAAGCAATATTTTCTTAATGACTTTCTGTGAGTCTCCTCCCCGCCCCATTGATCCTCTTGCCAGCTGCCATTGCCCCTAATTACAAGTCTTCACCTCGCCCAGCCTCTCTGTCAGACAGATTAACAGCGAGCTGTGAACAAGTACACAAGGCCTGGGGGCACTCTTGGTGTGATGTCAGTGGAGCAGGAGGTACCGGCCAGCCAGGACTGGATCATCACAGGCTTCGGTGTGCAGCTAGCGGTCTCCCACTAACATCGCTTACACCATTTCCATATGCAGCCATCAGGGTCTGTGCTGCCCAGTATGACAGCCAGCAGCCACCCCTGGCTATCCAGAGCATGAGATATGACTAGTGTGACCAAAAACCTGGACTTTTATTATTTTCATTTTAAGTAATGTAAATTGAAATAGCTACAGGCTTCTCTCTTGGGTGGTGCGACTTAGAGTCATCTCTCTGAACCCGTGTTCCTCCCCTTTAAGATGGAGATAAGGTTATAGTGAGACTGCACCAACTGTGTGGGTCTCTGTGGGGTGGAGGGGGTGGAGTGTGTGTGTGTGTATCTATGTGGGGTAGAGTGTGCGTGTGCATGCATGCTGTGTCTATGTTTATGTGTACATGTGTGTGGGAGGGTGTGTATATACATGTGTGTGTGCATGGGGGGGGTTATAGGTCTATGTTTGTGTGCACATGTGTGTGAACATGAGTATGAATAGTTTTGTGTGCATGTGTGGACACTGTGGTAGAGATATTTAATCACAATTCAGGATTTCTACCCCACCTTTGACCATTTAGTTCCCAGATAAAAGACATACACAACAAGCCGGGCGGTGGTGGCTCACGCCTTTAATCCCAGCACTTGGGAGGCAGAGGCAGGCAGATTTCTGAGTTCGAGGCCAGCCTGGTCTACAGAGTGAGTTCCAGGACAGCCAGGGCTACACAGAGAAACCCTGTCTCGAAAAACAAAACAAAACAAACAAACAAACAAAAGACACACACAACATTTGTATTTTTAATAAGCCTTAATCAGCACCAGAGCTGGGCGGACAGCTACCCTGTGTGCTGTTAGAATCTGCTCTCCCATTGATAACCCCGTTATTACTTACAATGTTTTATCTAGGCCGCTCTTTTCAATTCCCATTGGCCAGCCCTCAGGGGCATGTTGTCTTGACTTCTAACCCATGGTATCTTTCTCCTCTCTTCGCCTTCTTCTCCCTCTCATGGCTCTCTGCCAACCCAGCCTGTGTCTCTTCTGCCCAGCTAGTGGCTGCCAGCATGTTTATTCACCAATCAGAAATAACTTGGGGCAAGGTCACACAGTGTCACTTGGGTCTACATGTGGACTCTCTCATCTCTGGAGCGACTGGGGCTTGTTGGCCGGCACTTAGTATTACAATACATAGCAACGGATCAAACCTCAACAGTGCACAGGTGTATATGTATACGGGCACACGTGTCTGTATGCATGGGCGGTCATACACACGTGCATGTGAAGACCAGATGTCAACATCTGCTGTCTCCTTCGGTCCTTCTCTGCCATACTTTTGACACAGGGTCTCCCACTGAGCATGGAGCACATGGTTCTGCTAGAACTTGTTAGCCAGGGAGATCTGGGGGTCCCCTTGTCCCTGACTCCCTAGCAACAGGATTCCAGGCACATGCTGCCATGTCCTGCTTTTATATGGGTACCAGGATATAAAGTCTAGTTCTCCTCTTACAGAGCCATCAATTTACCCACCCAACAGCTCCCCAGCTGTGCCCACCAGTGTAACACACAGCTCCCACTGGTGTAACACATGGTCTGCAGTCACCCACCGCTGTAACATGCAGCTCCCAGTCAGAAGCAATCTGGGTCACATCCCCTCCAAGGCAATCAGACTGAGGAGCTTTGCTGATGCTGGCTATTGTCCCTGTGATGTCCTCAGTGACTCAGAAGGAAAGAGGAACAGCAGGATTCCAAGGATGGGGACTTTTCCCTTAAGCAATTAAGGCGGAAATTGAAAGAGCATTTCCATTTCCCAAGTCTTTGCAAGAAACGGCCTCACATCCTCGCACATAACAGCCGAGACACTGAAGCTGCCTGGCCGCTTGGGTTTTTGCATTTGCTGTGGGTTAAGGTAAGACCATGTTCTGGGGAGCAGGTAGCTGGTTCTGTCATCCTTAGTTTGGAGGGTTGTACTGAAGGCTGGGTGATAGGATGTGTGAGCACAGTGATCATGCACCAGTCAGCTATAGGCGTGGAAGAAATGACCCGTTATCCACCATCTGAGGGCAGTGTCATGACAGCTGTTACCTGAGTGTTGCTGGATCCACCAGTGACCAGCTGACCTGGGATGGCCCTGGCTGGGTCCTCCTGTTTCTCCTCCCCACCCCATAATTTCTTTCCTTCCAGCCGGTTAGTGACAGGGCCTAACCTGGTGAGAGAGCCTAAGGCCATTGGATTGAGGATATGCAGCATCTTGCCAAAGCCAGTTGTTAACAGGTCAGGTGCTGCTGCAGGATGGTGGAACCCTTAAAAGAGGTGGCGTTAGGGGCTGAAGAGATGGCTCAGCAGTTAAGAGAGCATACAGCTTTTGTAGAGGACCTGGTTTGGTTCTCAGCACCCACATCAGGGAGCTCACACCTCCTGTAACTCCAGCTTCAGGGCTTCTCTGACCTTCAAGTGTTCCTACACACAGAGACACAGACACACGTGTACGTGTAATTATTTTGAGACAGACAGACAGACAGACAGACAGCACCAAGTGGAAGGAAGCTAGGCCACTGGTTGTATACTCTGAAAGGGGATATTGGGACCCGCTTCCCTCCTGTCTCACTCCTTTTACTTCCTGGCTGCTGCTAAGTGAGCCACTTCTTCCCTCACATGCTCCACCCTCAGGGTGCTGTTTCCTCAACCCCCTCACCATGGCAACGTGTCAGCTGACCTCGGACTGAAGTCTCCCAGGCCATGTTTGCAAACAAATCTTTCTTCCTTATAAATTGATCTGCCTCGGGTGTTTTATTACAGTACTAGAAAGCGGACTGACACGAAAGAAATCGATACCAACCACACCACCTGTAATGCATCTTCCTGATGAGAAGTCATGACGTCAGTCAGGTTTCAGAGACAGGAAGATAGACCCTACCTTTTCAAAGAAACGGGTAAAAGAGTCGGATTAGCAGCATGCTCTACTGTGGGAGGGATCACTACAGCTCTCTGTAAACAGTCTACTATAGCTTGGCATCGTCTACTCAATAAATGATGCCTACTCTGTTTTCCATCCATGAAGACAGATGCAATTTTATATTGCTAATTTGTTCATGCAAAAATACATACAGTACTCGCTGTGTTGGGCTTTATGGCAAAGGAAGCAGGCAGGCCTTAGAGCTAGGCATTGAATTCTACAACAGGACAGCACAATGCTTTACATCAGAAAAGGGGTCTCAGCAGCCTCAGTCTGAGAGCTTGCTTTGCACTGCTCAGCCCTGGACAGACACCTGGTACTACTCTCTTGTTATCTCCTGCAGGTCTTGTTAGCCATGACCCCTGCTTTTTTGTTTGTTTGTTTGTTTTGTTTTGTTTTGTTTTTGTTGGGTTTTTTGTTTGTTTGTTTGTTTTTCGAGACAGGGTTTCTCTGTGTAGCCCTGGCTGTCCTGGAACTCACTCTGTAGACCAGGCTGGCCTCGAACTCAGAAATCCGCCTGCCTCTGCCTCCCAAGTACTGGGATTAAAGGCGTGCACCACCACCGCCCGGCGACCCCTGCTTTTTAAGCTATGCTGTGGCTGCCTTGCTGGGCCTGGGGGGAGGGGTGAGGGGGGAATTAACATCGAAGTTTGTCTCTTGCTCACCTTGTCCTGCTGGAGAGGGGTGGGAATGAACCTGGGCTCATCCGGAGTGAGCCAGCAGGAGCCCGAGTAGAGAAAGGGGTTTGTACTCAACCCTGCTACTAGGCAGTAGCAGCAAACTACCCGTCTTCGGAGGGGTCAACACAGGAGGTGTGTGAATAGTGGCCAAAGCCCGGTAGTCAGATCTGATGGCGTGAGGTGAGTCTCCTGCCCACCGACATCCATCTCTGTGTTTCCTCCCCATGGCCCTTTCTCCTTGTCATGCTCTCACAGACAGCATGTTCAGCTGACACGCCTGTGGGGGGCATCCCCTCCAGAGCTTCCAAATGAAAGGAACATAGAAAGAGAAAAAGCAGAATTTGCCCACGACAGGGAAGGATGAGCTTCTGGACCTTGTCGGACTCCTGCCCGACTCTCCCCTGCTGTGCGCTGCTTTGGGCTTAAGAAGTGGGGTTATTGATCATTTACTTCAGAGAGGAATCTGTCTGAGGACTGTGGGGTGTAGCTCAGTCGGGAAGCTCTAGGTGACAGCATGGAGATTCATATTAGTCCCGTTTCCAAGTGAGAGACTGGGCCTCGGAGAGAAGACATAGGTTGGAACTTGGAGCTATTGGTTCTTTGTGCTGTTTAATCTGCTGCCCAGGCCTGGGAACTCCATGTGAGACCCAAGCTGATTACAGCGCCATGGCCTAGAGACTCCAACCCATAAGAAGCTTCTTGGTAAAGAAGCCTCTTGGTAAGTAGCCTGTGCCGGGTGGTTGACACTGTGCTGGAAGCTCCCACCTTTCGGGAGTGTTAAGAGACAGACTCCAGGACCCACCTAGCACCCCGAATCAACTGCTCTGGGGCCACGGTGGCACAAGTGTCCCAGAAGGTTGAGGTTCACGTTCCCAGGTCAGACATACCCTTTGCTGGGCACGAGGAACCCGGAGGTCTTGCCACTCAGTCCTCACAGAGAACATCTTGGAAGGAGCTGCTTCCGTGCCTGTTGCCCTCAGTTGTCCTCACCTACCTGGGGATGCTGTGTTCGCGCCTGCGCGCGAGCATGAGTGCTGCCCCCGCATTGCACGGGATCAGGATGGACCCGTGGAGCGGCCCCCCTGACTGCCCCTTCCCAGTAAGAGCCATTGGCGCACGTGAGTCTCCTCTTCGTTTCCAGAAACAGAAAATCTCCTTCACAATAAACATTCCTCTGAAATGCTTGATCAACAGTTCAAGGCCTTTGAAGGTCACAGGACAGTGGCTTAGAGGTCAGAGCTCCAGATATTCCTGCTCAGGACAGGGTAGGTCCCTGGGATTTCTAAACACTGCTGTGGTCAGCTGCGTGCCCCCAGTCTGCCCCTGCGGGTGTCCTTGGGAAGGCCTGTTCATTCTCAGAGCCTCCGTTTCCCCTTCTGTGAAATAGAAACAATGGCAACACCATCCTCGTGGAAACAGAAAGGACAAAGTTCCTGTCAGCTGTTCCTCAGCTGTCCCCGGATCACCGCGCTGAGCATAACAACACGGAGGTCTGTGAGGGCAGCAGCCATGACAGGAGTTCATGGTAAGACGAGACTGGAGCTGGAAAGAGCCTGCTGGTATTATCACCGACGTCCCATCATCCTAAGAGACTTTCAGTAGCGCTGCCGCGCACACACCCACGGATGCCTGTGCTGCACAGCATTAGCTGACGGCGCCCAAGGTGCGGAACAGTAGTCTAGGGTGAGTCGGGCCGCGTGTCAAACCAGTTTATAAACCGTCTCCATGGGAAGCTGCAGGCATCGCCCATACCTCATGGCTGTTAGTTCTCAATTACATCAAGACACCAGTTTAAACAACGGATCCATAGACACCATGGAGGTGCATGCCAGAACGGGCCAGGATGTTCACAGACAGGACAGCCTGGCCACACGTGTCACATGGCATTCCCATCCTTTTGTGAAGCATGATAGTTACTGGTGTTGTCTTTGGTACTCCTGTACAGAGGACTGAGTGCTCCGCTGGAGCACAGTCTGTACAGAGGACTGAGTGCTCAGGTGGAGCACAGTCTGTACAGAGGACTGAGTGCTCAGGTGGAGCACAGTCTGTACAGAGGACTGAGTGCTCAGGTGGAGCACAGTCTGTACAGAGGACTGAGTGCTCAGGTGGAGCACAGTCTGTACAGAGGACTGAGTGCTCAGCTGGAGCACAGTCTGTACAGAGGACTGAGTGCTCAGCTGGAGCATAGTCTGTACAGAGGACTGAGTGCTCAGCTGGAGCACAGTCTGTACAGAGGACTGAGTGCTCAGCTGGAGGATTGTCTGTACAGAGGACTGAGTGCTCAGGTGGAGCACAGTCTGTACAGAGGACTGAGTGCTCAGCTGGAGCACAGTCTGTACAGAGGACTGAGTGCTCAGCTGGAGCACAGTCTGTACAGAGGACTGAGTGCTCAGGTGGAGCACAGTCTATACAGAGGACTGAGTTCTCAGGTGGAGCACAGTCTGTACAGAGGACTGAGTGCTCAGGTGGAGCACAGTCTGTACAGAGGACTGAGTGCTCAGCTGGAGCACAGTCTGTACAGAGGACTGAGTGCTCAGCTGGAGCACAGTCTATACAGAGGACTGAGTGCTCAGGTGGAGCACAGTCTGTACAGAGGACTGAGTGCTCAGGTGGAGCACAGTCTGTACAGAGGACTGAGTGCTCAGCTGGAGCACAGTCTGTACAGAGGACTGAGTGCTCAGCTGGAGCACAGTCTGTACAGAGGACTGAGTGCTCAGCTGGAGCACAGTCTGTACAGAGGACTGAGTGCTCAGCTGGAGCACAGTAAATACTGGTTTCCAGGTCAAGCGACCGATCACACTTTAGACTTAGATCCCCATGGGGGAGGACCTGGCAGGCTTCCATACCTACATCAGCAGATGCAGCCTCCACTCTGGCTGGAACAAGACTCCAGGGAACCAGTGCTGAAAAGTGAGACCCAATAAAATCATCGGGCGGGCGACTTCAAGCAAGCCTGATTAAGCGAATCTAACCACTGCTGTAGGTCTCTTCGAATCTTGGACCAGCAGAGGTACCAAGCAATCGATCCGGTTGTCTGAGCCAGAAGTGGGGCCGAGAGGGAGGTGTCTGCAGACCTCCACCAGCAGAAACAAATTCATTCCGTCTGCAGAGGTGCCTGGCAGGGCTGCCATAAATCAGAAGAGTAATCAATGGGTTGAGGAGAGGGAAGACACCAAGACACCATAACACAGGGCTGGAGGTCCTGGATCCCAATGACGTTATAGCAAATGGGGGTCAGACAGCCCCAACCAGATGGGTTCTTTCTAGCTGAGTGACCCTGGGTCACTTGCTCTGTGGGGACCACTTCATCCTTTGCAGAATGGGGTCGCTGGAGTCTGAGTTTAATTACAATGAGATTGTGTCCCTCCGCCCTGCCCATAACACACACAAAGTACACAGATAACACACATATACAACATATACACATGTACAAACACATACACAACATACATACATGCACACACGTATATAAACTCATACATGTATGCACATATACACACATATACAAACACACATACATGCACATACACAAACACACATGTACACACATACACACATACACAAACACGCATACATGCACACACATGCACAAACATACACATACACACACATAAACACATACATACTTATTCACACACATACACACATACACAAATACACATACATGCACACACATGCACAAACATACACATACATGCACATAAACACATACATACATATTCACACACATGAACACATACATACACATACACCAGAGACACACATACACACACAAACACACATATACATATATACAAACACACATACATGCACACACATGCACAAACATACACATACACGCACATGAACACATACATACGTATTCACACACATGAACACATATGTACACATATGCACACAGACATACACACACACATACACACACATACACACACATACATACATACGCACACATGCGCACACGTGCACGGACACACGAAAAAGCCCATCGCTGTGTGAATTATGTCTGATGACAGTGTATTTAGTGCTGAGGAGAACAGAGGCTCCCTGTGGTTTTAGCAGATGCGGCCTGAGGATGGATGACCTTGGTGGCCTGACGAGGGGTTCTTTAAAGTCCCCAACCAACCCTCCTCTTCCTCTTTCACTTTCCCCATCTTTCTGCCTCCTCCCCTCTCTCCACTTTCATCAATGCCCAACCCCTCCCCCAGGAAGATGCTGGGATGTGTTTGTGCTGACACAGACTCTGATTGAAGCCCTCAGGAGCTATGGAGTCCTGGCCTGGGGCTCTGTCTCCTGCTCCTACCAGCGAGGCGGATGGTAGGCTGGTGCAGGGCGGCTTTAGCTGTCCAGTTGCAATGACTCTTCAGAGACCTGCAGGTCAGCACTGCAGCCCTTCCCAAGCCTTCCAGGAACAGCTTCCCTGTGTGCCCTCCCAGGCAGCTGTGGAGATCATCTTTGTCGTCATGGTGATGACCCAGAGGGAGCAAGGTCAGGAAGAAGGGCTCCCATGTGCCTGAGAGCTGACTCCCATGGTGCCTAGTTCTGGTGCTTTCCCAGCATCCGCTGCTTCAGTCTGGACTAGGACGGACCTGGGAGTTGGGTGCCCAAGAGCCTCTCTCCTGGATGTGGAAGTCCTACCCGAGCCCAGCTTCAGATGGAAACTGATTCTTTCCACGCCTTCAATTCCGAGCCCCGCATAGACTGGCCGGCATTCATTAAACTCGCGTTGGGGTCATTTTTTACCCTCTAAAATGTTTTAGGAACAGAGTGAGCCTGACATCCTGCTCCCTACCCTTCAGACTGAGTCACACCCACCGTTTCATTGTTCCCAGGGCTGTGCTGGCTTTAATTAGAATATTTTTATTTTCCCTAGCAGAGAGACAAAGAGGGTAGTGAAGTCAGGGGCCAGGTCCCTAGCCATCAGATGGAGCAGCCAGCAGGAGAGGAGGGAATCCTGTCTGCCTAGCTTCTCTGCTTCTCCCCACTCTCAGTCTGCCTAGATGTTAAAACTGGTAGGAGCCCAGCAGGAGCCTCTTTTAAAGAGGACAGACAAATGCAACCTCCCACGCTGCAGCTCAAGTGACCCCGTGAACTCACAGACAAGTGGACTCAAGTTCAAACGCAGTGATCCAAAGGACTTCCGTGAAGAGGCCAGGGGACAAGAGCCCCATTTCATCCCGAGCCAGGAGCCCAGGAGCACAGTGGTTAGAGATGACCTCACTGCCCAGCAGAGGTGAGGTCCGGGGCAGGGAGAAAGATCAGCTAAGTGCTTGCTGCCCAAGCGTGAGAAGCCCGCTCCTGTTCTCCCTCGAAGAAAGCCAGGTGTGGTGGGCGCACATCTGCATCCCCAGCTCACCCTCCAGCTAACCTTGTTCCAGGTTCGCTTGAAAGACCCTGGCTCAAAAGAGCAAGAAACAATGTCACTCTCTGTGCACACAAGCACGCAGGCATGTAAAAAACACCACACATGAAGAACAAAGAAACACTGTTTGCTACTTCATGTGGGTTGTTTTCTCTCTCCAGCCACAGGGGCTTCTTTGGAGTGCTGCCTTTGACCCCCCGCATCCGCAACCGGATACCAGCTGGTGCTCAGTGTTGCAAACGCTAATGGAAGCTCTCAGAAAATGCCTTCAAATCAGGTTTGGTTTTTGCCCACAACTCCACTCTCTGGGGACCAAGGACAGCAGAGTGGCTGGGCCGGGAGGGTCGTGTAGGAGGATGTGGAACCAGGTCAGTTAATGGCATCGTTTAAGGTGAGCATAAGCCCCACCCCCAACCCCACTGGTGGCGTGGGATGATTACAGGCCTCACTTCCAGGCTGAGACAAATGTTAGTGGAGGTGACTCTGGATTCTGAAAACCCCTCGCAGAGGGCCTGCATGGAGGAGGTGTCAGAACTGGGTGGATCTGCAAAAGCCGAGGTTTCCTATGGGCCAGGTCTTTGGTGATAGGCTTAGCCTACCACCCATTGCAAGCCTCAGGGAGACTTAGAAACAGGCGCTGTTCACACGTATATTTTATAGGTTAGTATCTGCTGCCCACGCAGATGCTGAGTGCCACTTTCCGTCCATCCCAGCCTCTTGGGATTCTCTCTGCCTCATTAGTTAGCCTGCTGTGCAAGCATGCATTCTAGACCTGGTTCAAACGTCATGTCATCTACTTACCTGCTGGGTGATTTCAGGTGGGAGTCTTCCCCTCTCTGAGCTCTAGTTTGATTATCTGTAAGATGAGGGCAAAGCGTTGTGCAGGTTCCTTGTCAAATTTAGTGAGTTTGAATAGACAGTGCATGTGTGTGGTATGTGTGTTCATGTGGTGTGTGTGTGTGTGTGTATGTATGTATGTAGTACACCTTGCAGCTTGCATGTGTTCATGTGTGCACGTGTATGTATTGCACAGTCAGCTGCAGATAACCAGTAGTCACTTTATTAGTCACTTTATTACTTTTATTAATGACATAGTACTTCCTGCCTCTCCCAGCTCTATTAAGTCTGACAAACATCACACCCTTGGGGGAACCACAGATCAGCTGTCCTTGTCCTCCCCACCAGTGGTCTCCCTCCAGAGAGGAACGCAGATCTGCTCTGCCACATCCAACTTCTCCGATTGTCCATGAACCTCAGATCCCTGGAACCTGCTCTTTTTCACTGCCGAATAGTATTCCACTATATGTCCAACTCTATCCTTCCTCCTGCTTGTGGGCATTTGGATTGTTTTCCCCTATAAGTCTTTCTGTCTGCTTATGCTTTCATTTATCTTGGGCAAATACTTCATAGACTTGCTGGGCAGACAGACAGACGCTGGCGGACAGATTTCTAAAGCCCCTGTGCCGCTGTGCTTGTATCTTCAAGCCTTTTCTGTTCAGAGGCCCCTGAGCACTGTGTGTGAGAAGTGGCTCGGCGGTCTGTCGTCATCCTTCTCAGCCCTTGGTCTCTGTCAGAGAATTGGCTCCGGGTAACTGTGCTTGCAAACCCAAGTCTCTGTGAAGCAGCATGGTGACCACACACAGCCGTGGGTCCTGCCTTCCTTGGGTAGCTCCTGGATGGTCTTTAAGGCTTAGCTCACAGTAGCAGCTGCATAAAGAACGGATAGACTAGGCTTTATTTATTTATTTATTTAATCTCTTCCCTAAAGATTATGAATTTCTGGTAGGTTGGATCTGAGATTGCAAAACCTCAATCTGGATAAGAAACTCAATCTCGCTTCCATTCCTAAGATATTTGGGCCAGAGGTTGATGGGGCCAGTGAGGTGGAGGGTTCGCTCTCAAGGGCACTCACATGGTACCATCATGAGCCCACCACATAGACACTGAACAGGGATCGTCCACATGGAGCTGACCCTCCTAACAGGCTCCTGGGGCCTATTCCTCCCTGCTCTGAAAGTCCATTCAAGTATTCATCACCCTTGCTTACCCTAAGACCAGTGAAGGCTGAAGAACAAGGTCCCCCATAAAACACCCCACTTAGCCATTTCAGGCTGGCTCAGCCTCCTCCCTGCCCAGCCGGACTTGGCAGGGACGGGCATTCTAAATGGGTTCTGTGCCTGTTCCTGCTGATGCTGCAATCTTCAGGATGCTGTAATTAAGACTCGGTCCACAGCCCAGATAGAAGCAACCGACTCCCAGGGAGTGGACTGCATGCGGCTGTGGCTCGGCTCGGCTTTGAAGCCTGTGTGTGAGTTCTCAGTCCTGAAGCCCCTGAGCTTGGAGGTGGTTACTGGCTGGGATTTACAGGCTGGCGGCAGAACTATCACAGAAGACCCGGCTTCACACACAGACCCTTGTTGGACTTCCAGCTCCATCTGAGGGACCTTTGACATGCTGCCATCCCCCTGAACCTCAGTCTTCCCATCTGAAAGAGGAGTGATTATGCATATTTGTGGCATGGTGACTGAATCCACAGTTGAACCCCTCACGATTCTTAGAACCCCCTCCCCCATTTCCCATCCTAACCTTGAACTGGACCATGGCCACCTGCAGTAAAGATACTTCCCAGCTCTCCCTCATGCTGAAGATGGGTATGAGGTGACATATGGCCCTGTGGGTAAGATGTGCGTCCCCATCAAATGTCAGGAAGGATGGCTTGGCTCTGTGCTCCCATCACATCCTGCCTAGGTTTCCAAAGTAGCAAACCAGGTGAAGAGCTCCTTTAAAAGGCAGAGCCTCGGGGGAGGTCCTTAGGTCATGGCTTGGACAAAGAAGGGGTGCCAGTCTGGTCTCTCTTGGCTTCCTGTGTGGTGATGCCTGTCTTCTCTCATGGGCTCCAACTGCCATGTGGCACCATCCACCCTTGGCCACACCACTCACAATTGTAAACCTACGTGTTCACCTTTGTCTGACCTTAGACTTTGAACTTACAGAACTGTGAACTAAATGAACCTCTTTTTACTATAAGTTACGCTGCCTTGGATAGTTTGTTACCATGGTGAAAACCCTGCAGCCCTAGAAGAAAAGGTCAAGTCTCTCTGTCCCTTCTTCCCTTCTGCCTGGAATGTAGTTGTGATGCAGGAACTCCAGCAGCTCCATGGGGCTCTGAGGAGGAAGCCGTGCCTCCGGGCCTCCGGAGGGAATCTCTAGTGCCATGCCTGTGGACCACCTGTCCCTGAGCTCAGCTCCCTTGTTTCTAAAGCTCTTGATACATTCTTGATACATTGTCTTTGTTCCAGTGCTCCCTGCTACCTGCTGTTGCGAGGATGGAGTTCATTCCAGTAATGACTAGAGTGGGCTGCCCAGCACGGCTCTCTCCAGAGGTCAAATTGACATTATGTTATAGGTAAGAATGAAGAAGTTGCTTAGCTGGGACTGTGGGATCTCCAACTTCCCATAATCTCCAAGATGGTAGAACAGAAGAGGATTCTGAAAGGGTTGACATAGCTATGTGGTGTCCCCCAGAGACTCTGGGTTTGGGGGGGTCTGTCCCTCAAGAAGCTGGCCCCACGTCCTCTCTGTTGAGACCCTGAGAACCACCCCACCCTTTATGTCCATCCCCCAGTTTGGAGCCACAGCCTGGACTCCATGAGTTTTGCTTTGTCGCCTGCACAGATAGTGTGTGGTGATGAACTGTCCAGATGGTCTTTCCTGCCTTCTTTTATCTAGGAATTAAGGGGCAGCTGGCCCAGTGCCAGCCCAGGGCAGCTGGAGGACAAGGATCCTGCTGGCCAGCTCTGACTCCTTCGGAGAAGAGAATTGCTTTCTGTGCCCGAGGTGCCACCGGCACAGCTAACGCCAACGGTGTCATTATGGACTGGCTCTGCCTGGTCCTTCCAGGTAGCCCCCCTTGGATTCTGCTGTGACTGGTCTATTTCAAGGTGTGCAAACAGTATGATCTCTGCAAAGATCACGCCTTGCTCAGGGTCACAGGCTCCTCAGGCTCCGCCTCTTCCTATCCCCCTCCCCCATCCACCTCCGCGTTTGTGTGTGTCCTCTCCTGTAACCTCTGGAGCCCTGTGTCATTCGCAGCACTTGGAGAGGGCACTAGTCATTGACCCAGGAGTCAAGCTCCTCAGCCACTGGGCTGGCCTCGGAAACCTAACTTGTTCTTCCATAAACATTTTCCTCCTGAAGAGACAGGGCCTGCTATAGGCATACTTTTTTTTTTTTTTTTTGCAACCTACTTTTAATAAGGGTTCGACCTCTCCTTTTGCCCTCCACCCAGCAGAGGTAGTGGAAGAGAAGAGTTACTAAGATATGGGGGAAGTGGACCTGTTAGCAATAGTTCTTTGGGGGCGAGCTCCATCTTCTTTGGCAGCAGTTCAGTCCCACAGCGAACACCAAATATGGCTCTGCAGCTGCAGACCAGCCCTCTAGGCAGGCAGACACCAGGCACGAACCGGCAGCTACAGTCCAGTCCTTTCTGCAGGCAGACATCAGGCACAAACCAGCAGCTGTAGTTCAATCCAAAAGAAACCACCAGGCTCACCAACCAGCCTGAAGCGAGGCCACTGAAGCAGCAAGCTGCCCCAGGAACCTCACGGGCAGTTCTTGGGCGAGTTTCTCTCAATGGCAGCGTTCCCACAAGTTGGACTCAACAACTCTATGTAAGGTAAACCAATACATGTGTGTCTTTAGCATAGAATAGTGAGGTGGAGAAAACCAAACCATTGCTCGGTGCTTGTCTCTCACCACCTGTGGGGTCATATTTATACTCCTGCATCAAGCGTCCTTTCACCTGTGGCTGCTTCAGGAAAACATTCTTTCCCGTGTCTTCTTTAGCAAGACATCCTCTCACCTGTGTGCCCCAGCAAACCATCATCTGACATAACTGACTTTCCCAAGAAACTAGTAGTTTCCACTTCGGCGTGCTATTCCCTTTGAGTGTCAAAGTGGTCCACACTCTTCTAGAAGAGCAGGTAGCCCAGAAGCAAGCCTCCAGCTCACCACACGAGGCCCATTTCTGACTGTGCAAAGAGCCATCCTGTGGGCCAGCCTGGCTGAGGATCTGCAGACGGAGCATGGCCAACAGGGTGAACTGACAGTCCAGTCTCAGCAGCACCCAGTGGTGCTCCCTGCTCACACCTTCCTGGATCCTTCCATTCTGCCTTCTGTGTGCAAAGTCACACATTGCCACCCCTCCCCAGAAGCAGACTGTAGGGTCTGATGCATCTGGATGCAAACAGTTTAAGGTTGAGACAACTCAAGTTAGGTGACCATTCCTCAGTTCTCCAAGACAGACACTGTCCTTTCCTGCCCGCATCAGCATGACGCTGGAGAGAGGAGAGACACAGAGATGAGAGATACAGAAGCCCTGGATGATGCCCGTTAGCAGGAGTGACTACACTTCCCAGTCTTTCCTCTAGAGGCTTTTTGTTCTCACACTTAGCAGTGTGGTTTGGCCTGGGGTGTGCTTAGATTTAGGGTCTGGGGTGCTAAATTTTGGGATACTCTTGCTTCTTACCTGTGGCTTCTTCAGATTGCAGGCACACCTCCACGCCATTCGTTTCTTTGCTCATTTAGGCATCCCTGTGGATACAACAGTTTGCTCTCCACTCTCATCAGCAACCCAGGCAGCTGGGCTCCACGTGCCTGTATTCATGTCTGCTCTCGGAAAGCACCTTGTGTCAGTGCATTTTTCACTTCCCAAGCTGGGCTGTGGATTTCACCTGCCCCCCCCCCCCCATCCCACACTGTGACTCGGCCAGGACAGTGCTCTCCCTGCTGTGGCTCTCCTCAGTTTTAAGCATCTTTGTGTTTGGGGACAGACACCAAGAGGGCCACAGCCTCCTGTGTGTGGCACAGATAGCATGACAGACAGTGTGCATCCCCACACATGTCCTGGCACTGGAGCCAGGGAAATTGTTCCCAGAGCAAATGACGACAGAACGTGTTAACTTGGGCCTCCACCATAGCTGCTGCAAGCTGTCCCAGGTTGCCTCCCCAGCCATATCCTGAAGTCATGCAAAAGTTAACCGGTATCTTCTGCTCAACCTAGTCTGAGTGACCCATGTCAAACCTTCTGCTGGGGTCCTTTCTGAGAAGCTACGGGTTCAACAGTTAGGTGGGCCGGTGTCCCCAGCACAGATACACTCTGCCTGCTCAAAACCTTGCTGTCCTTAACACACAATGTACAGGAGGGTTAGCTCAAACAAAAGACAACATCAGGGAGAGTCTGAGAGCTTGGGTTCAAATCCCAGATCTGCCTTTCAGTCCTCTGTCATCAGAAATGAGTCCCTGCTTTCTCATCTCTACAATGGGTCTGAGGACCAAGCATATGGTGTATCACAGGAAACTAAGCCGACCATGACTGGAAACCCATCAGCCCCTCACTTACTAGTGTGCCTATGAATATTGATGGCGGTTACCATGGCAACGGCCAACACTAAATGTCTCCGTGTCTGGTAATCACAGAGCCCACTGTCCTGGTGGCATGGTTGATTGATTGGCTACCTGTTTGATTGATTGGCCACCTGCTTGGTTGATTGATCGCTGTTATTTTTGCCCCTGCAACTTTGGTGTCCCACCCTTAGCAGAGCTGATGTATCAGGGCTTACGTAAAAGGGGCAGGGTCCCTGTATCCTCTTTAAGGGCATGGGCCTGATGACCTCACTGCCCTGTACTGGTCCATGCCTCCCAGTGAGCAAACTCCATCCCAGTAGCAACATCATCTGGGTACCAAACCTTTGAACACACCAGCCTTCAGAGGCCTTTTTCTAAACCAGCACAGGAAGACACAGGCTATCCTTGTTCTAACCTGAGCAGCCACTTCTGGGAGGGGATCCAGGGCAAACTGTTGAGTTCTTCCAGCTGCAAACCAGATATTCAAGCCTCAGTAAAGAGGGGACTTTATGGTCCTGCCTGTTACGTTAAAGCAGATGAAATTGTCATTTTATCAATACTATCTGTTACATTTGTTCAGCATTTTTTACTGACAAGTCTAAGAAGCTAGCTTCAGGTATGGATGGATGCTGGTGTTCAGATACTGTTTGTCCACACACTGCAGCTCTCCTTTAGTCTGTGGGTGTGTCTGCCTCAGATACTATCTTTCCACAGGCTGTGACAAGGATGAGCTTTGTCTGCTCCTAACATCTGCAGCTCAGGGCCGAGAGCAAGATGTTTTCCCAACCATCCCAGTGGGAGAGCTGAGCAGGGCTGTCCATCCATTCATTCATTCATTCATTCATTCATCCAGCCATTCGGTCATTCACTCATTTTGAAATGGGGCCTTACCATAAGACCAGGCTAACCTAGAGCTTTCTGTGTAACCTAGGTTGACCCTCCTACCCGTCTGACCCTGCACTAGGAATGGGTGTGTCATGCTTTTACTGCCTAAGATTGGTCGTTCGCTGCTCTGTGGAACAATCGTGGCTACAGTGCTCTGAATGGAAATTTTCACATTGCACGCCACGCTCCCCTTTCTCAGCCGATGGGACAAAGCAAAGCCCTCCCTGGGGAGTTGGGTAGAGACTAAGGGATCCTCGGATCCCCAAAGCAAAACTGCCAAGCCTGCCTTCCCTTGCTGTGGGGAACAGGAAGGAAGAATATCTTGTGGAATTTCAGGGGGCTGTCACAGTTTCTTCCATATATACATATATATACACATATACACATACACATATACACACATATACACATATATACACATATGCACATATACACACGTACACATATATACATACACATATACACATATACACACATATACACATGTACACATATGCATATATGTATATATGCACATCTGCACACATGCATATACATCTCCTTTCCATATATATACATATATATGTATATATGTGTATATATGTATATATACATATATATCCTTTTCACATTTTATAAATTTCTAGAATAAACATGAATTGCTGGCATTATTTTTTTATTATTATTATTAAAAGGAAACCCAAGAGTACCGGGGATAGAAATTAGAATTTGGATACAGATGTGACCTAGCTTTAACCCAGGCTGCTAATGGCTTTCTATGTCATCCCTTCCAGGTACAGTTTACACTTTAACCACAGTCGAAATGCTGTGAACCCGAGGAGCGTGTGATGATGTGATTCCGGGCTCTGAGCAGTCCCTCGAGGTCTCAGCCTGCTGTTTGCCTTCTCCGGGCATTTGCTGTGAAATCGGACTCCCACGAGCTTCTCTCTGAGAGCAGTGATGCTCATTTGTCTCCTTCTGAACTGCCGTGAGGTCCCAGAGGCACTGCAGATGCAAGCCCCCTCCTTAAAAGACACACCACACCTTTCCCATAAGGCCTCTGTCTCTGTCACCTTTCTATTACTGTGAGGAGACTCCATCCCACAGAGGATAGGACCTCTCAGAGCATCAGCAGGAGGCTAACCGGGCAGCCTTGGGTGTGGCTGCTGCTCCCAAGCTTAGTGTGCGCACTGGTCCAACGAGGGGGGGCTTCGCGGCACACGCTAAGACCTTTGCTGTGTGTTGCACACGCTCTGGTCAATTTCCCTTCCGGGAATTTATTCTGAGATAAAAGTTAATCAGATATCACACACACATAATACCCATCCCAAGGTCAGTTATAAAGGTGAAAACTTGAAAATAACCCAAATGCGTAACCAAGGAGACAATGTCGCAAACCACACAGCAGCCCGCAGAGAGTTGTGCGGCTATTTAAATGAGAAGAAAATGCCTTTGTCGTCAGAAAGATGCCAGCCGTTGTGTGTGTGTGTGTGGGGGGGGGGTCTGGTTTCAAAACTGAAGCACAGGCTTGAAGAGATGCTTCTTGGTTTATTCTTACCCCACGCTTTTGCCTTCAGGGTATTTCTTCCTGCGCAGGTTCCCAGGATTCTTTGTGGGCTCTGAGCTCCACTGGAAACCAATGCTCTGTGCTCCAAACTGCTCTTTCCTGTTGCCTGTGGCTGGCAGCTCTCCTGGGCTTCCGGCTTTCTGAGGGCTTTATCTGTCTGACCTGCCTGAGTGAGTGGGTGGTAGGAGCCTACAGGCTTCTCCAAGAGACAGGTTTCTTCTGGGTGCCACAGCCCATATCTATACCAAAGTGGACATTCTTCAACCCACATTTGGCTGGAGGCAGTGGTCACACTGGAGTGGCTGGGACAGAGGTGTCCAGGTGCTCGGCTCCTCTGTCCATCAGCTGCGCTGAAATTCCCACATCCAGTCTGAGGGGTCTCCTCCCAGTCCATAGGTTGGCTCTCAACATATTATTATACTCCAGATCTCAGGGACCCAAATGTGACATCTTGGTGTTGCTGGTGGTCCTACCTAGACTGTGTGCCTGGCTTCTTAGTATTTTAAATCAAAGAACTGGAAAACAAATGGCAAAGACCCTCCATCATTTTATTTAAGAAGATAGAGAGGGGCTGGGGGCATTGCTCAGCCATTCAGAGCTCAGGCACAGTTCCCAGATATGTTCCAGGCCACAAAAGGGGTGTTACCAAGGGTTGTTAAGGGAGGAGTGACTTACTACTTTGTTTGAAGAAGGCTGTGTGCTACTGGACTGGAGGGAGGTGGGCTCCCTGATTAATAAACTACCCTACATTTGCCTGCCTGTTGGGGGCAGGAGAGAGTCCATCTATGGGCCAACATCCTGTATCTTCTTTCACCCTCAACCATCTCTGTGGTCACGTGATCTCATTACCTCCATCTCGTGGGTGGTGAAGCGGGTCCAGAGAGATGCTGCTGTCTGTGTGAGCTTACCCAGCACGCAAAGATGAAGAGCCAGTCAGTCACTAACCACATTCCCAATATGCAAGAAGAAAGGCGTGTGCAGGCGCCTGGGGAGGAAACTGGGCAGGCGGTAGGCAAACCCTGCTGGGCTGCCTGTGGCTGAGGCTGGGCATGCAGGCTGAGGGTGATGCAGGACTCAGACATTTGAGACATGAAGCATGTGTCTGAAGAGTTAGAAAGCCATCTGATGGTGGCAGGTCCAGCCTGTAGACCCAGGAATCTAGTCCCCTGGAGAACTGTGCCCTGATCTACAGTGTTTATAATATTTATAGGCTGTAGTGCACCATTTAAAAAAAAATCTTCTTCTGGTTTTTGGTTGGTCGGGGGTTTGAATTTCAGCTTGTGGGTGAGGTCTAAGAGTGACATGTTTACAGAAGTGGTAACAATGAGGATTTTGAAAGTAAAACGGTACAAATCACTCCTAGCTACAAGGGCAGTAAGAAAATATAACTCATTCTAAGCCTCTGTATCAAGAGGCCTTGGAGAAGAAGTACGGATGAGGGCTGGAGGGAGAGTGGCCCAGGGTTGGAGAAGGCTGGCAGAGAGGGAACAGAGGCAGCAAGCAAGGAACTGTTGGGGCCACGGAGACACCAGAAAACCCCTGGGAAGCCTGGCAACCACTAAGCCTTCAGTAAAAACACATGGCTCTGCCTTGTGGTAAGAACATGTCTCTTTTGGTCTGAAGATGTGACTCGGGGGATGGGATGCTTGCCCAGCATGCACCAGGCCGTGGGTTCCATCACCAACACTGCAAAAGGGGGGATGGGCTGGCTCCCCCTTGCTATACTGAAATAGACAACACATTTTATGGTAGAGCCCTGGCTGAACAGTAGGTGATGGGCATCCAGGTTACTGACTCCACCTTTGCTGTACCATGTGTGTCTGTGTGCATAATATGTACATGGGTGCTTACGTATATGTGTATATGTATGTATATGTGTGTATATATGTGTATATATGTAGCTATGTATAAGCATCTGTATGCATATTTATGTGTGTCTATATGCATGTGGGCATATGAATATAAGCATCTATGTGTATATGTGTGTATGTATATATGAATACATGTATATATGTATATGTGTACATATATGTATGCATGTATAATCATCTGTGTGTATATGTTCGTGTGTATGTTTATTGACCATATATATGTGTATAAGTGTATATTTATATAACCATCTATGTGCATATGTATATGTATGTATATATGTATATGTGTATATGTCTATGTACATGCAAGCATATATGTATGGGTATAAATATATATCTATATGTCTGCATATGTGTATATGTGTATGTGCATAAGCATATGTTTATGTGAGCATATATGTATGTGTATAAGTATATATGTATATGTGTGCATATATGTGTATATGTATATAACTCATGTGTTTATGTATATATGCGTCTATGTTTATACATATGTATATATGTATATATACTTACATATATAACACACACATATATGTATACATATATGTAGCTTATTGCGACAACAAGAAAACTCCCTGTGTTCTGACTTCCCTTTTATCCTGGGTGGAAATCTACAGAAAAAGATTCATGTTCTCTCTAGGATACAACAATCTTACACAACCGTACAGACTGATGGCAAGGCCAGCACCAACCATCTCCAGACCTCTCTCCTCCCTAGTCTGAGGCCAAGGCTGTGCCAGGCTATCCTAAGGCCGTGGCTTCTGGAGGCTCTCACATGGGGACCACGGAAGACAATGTTTTGCAGGAATATAGGGTAAAGTCTAGGGTTCTAGCTGGAGGCCAGCATGGATACGTGCCTGGGGATCTAAGCCAAGGCAGAGCCACAGTTTCCCTTGTCGCCAAGCCCTCTACCCTCTTCTCTGCCTGCCTCAGCCAGATCTTCTCCATTGGGCAGTGCTGTTCTCTCAGCTACCATGTGTGCTGTGCTTGCTTGGGTCACAGGTTCTTCCCCTGAGTGTCTCATGTTCCCTCTACCACACAACATAGCTGGGAGCTGAAAGCCCAGCATAGCTCACACACAGGAGAAGCCCTGACTTCCTTGTGCCTGGCTACTCAGCTCTCCCAGACCACCTTTAGCCTTAACGATTTCCTCCTTTGGTGACATGTAGCTTCCCACCTTCTACAGAAGGCTGCTGCTCAGCCTCCATCCAGTTCCTCTCATGGCTGCAAAATGTGGCACCAAGCCACTCACTTGCAAAACCAGCCCCTGTTCCTGGACATTGAGTAGTTGTTAGAATCTTGGCCTTGTATGTAAAGGTATCAGTTAGTTTTCAGATCCATCCTTTCTCAGTCAGATGAGAGGCAAGCAGCAGAGGTGTAGCAGTGGCATAAGAGTCCCTCCCAAGTGTCATCCTGTCCCCGTTCCTCCACAGTACAGCTGTTGACAATCGGAGCCTGCCTCGTGACGGCAGCCTGAGCGTACCTGAGTGCACCTGTCCCAATATACTGGACAATACAGTTCTCTGTCAACTTGACACAGGCTAGAGTCATCAGAAAGGAAGAAGCCTCAATTGAGAAAATGTCTCTGTAAGATCAAGCTGTACATAAGCCTATAGAGTGTTTTCTTTTCTTTTTTTAATGATTTATTTATTATTTAATGTATATGAGTACATATAGATAAAACATAAAAATCCTGACCCTGTCTTCAGACACACCAAAAGAGGGCATCAGATCCCATTACAGATGGTTGTGAGCCACCATGTGGGTGCTGGGGATTGAACTCAGGATCTCTGGAAGAGCAGTCAGTGCTCTTAACCGCTGACCCATCTCTCCAGCCCTAAAGTATTTTCTTAATTAGTGATTGATGTGGGAGGGTCCCGCCCACTGTGTGGAGGAACAACCCTGGTATGATGGTCCTGGGTTCTATAAGCAAGCAGGCTGAGCAAGCCATGGGGAGCAAGCCAGTAAGCAGCACCCCTCCATGGCCTCTGCATCAGCTCCTACCTCCAGGTTCCTGCCCTCCTTGAGTTCCTGTCCTGACTTCCTTCAGTGATGAACAGCAGTATGGAAGTGTAAGCGTAATTAACCCTTTCCTCCCCGAGCTGCTCTGGCCACAGTGTTTTGTTGCAGCAATAGTGACCTCCATGAAGACTCACACCTTCCTTCTAACCATTCCACGCTGACTTGTAACTCTCATTAAAGCTTCATCTTGCCCACCTGACTACGGCCTTCTACTGGCTCACGTGCCTCTGAGCCCTCAGTGCCTGGCACAGCAGAGGCCTAGAGATGTTCAGAAGGAGGGATAGAGAGGGGGCTAAGACTGAGGAGTTGCCTCTTAGACCTGGGGTGGCTTCGGGTCACTGACGACTGAACACATTGACACTATTAATTTGCTTGAACTCTACAAATTAAAATAAACACATACACACACACACATACACAGACACACACACAGACACACACTCACAGGATTTGGCCACAAGAAGCAACTCTCCCTGAAACTCTCCTGATCCCAAATAAATACAAAGAACAAAAAGCCTCATTAATCTTTTAAAAAGATCATCCGAGAGTTTGGGAAAATCCTGATTCTCAGAGAGGCTTCTGGCAGATCAGTGGCCATCAGCCTTTACTGCCTTGAATCTCTGTTAATCCACTTGCCGTCCAGAGTGAACCCAAGCCCACTCCAGACAGGCCCTGCTTCAGCCTCTCCCTGCCCAGGATTATCATAACCATACCCACCATGGCGATTCCCCCACTACAATGGATGGAGAGAAACACCCAACCCTGGCCACAGCTGAAGCCTGGATCTCTGGGTTTGGTCCTCTGCCCGCACATATTCATGGTGATACGGGAGATTCATTTGCCCCCTTGGAAAAAAACAAACAAACAAACAAACAAACACCTCCCCTGTGATAGGCCCCTGAGCTTATCCCAGCCTTGCCGTCAAGTTAGATACCTTACAAAGAAACTCCTCACGCTACAGGATAATAGAAGGCCAAGGAGTTTCATTTTGAGTTTTCCTCCCCAATGCCAAGCACACTGCAGAGCTGCAAGCATGCCAAGGCTGGCTCAGCACTGGGTGTTACTTTATTTTCACCGTGAACCTATAAGATGCAGGTGCTGTCATAGCAGTGGCACCAAAGGGTGAAGCCACACTGCAATGCTAAATAAGGGCTGTGTGTTTTGTTTTGTTTTTGTTGTTTTTTGTTTTTGTTTTGTTTTTTTTGAGAAAGGGTTTCTCTGTGTAGCCCTGGCTGTCCTGGAACTCACTCTGTAGACCAGGCTGGCCTCGAACTCAGAAATCCGCCTGCCTCTGCCTCCCAAATGCTGGGATTAAAGGCGTGCGCCACCACCAGGGCTGTGTGTTCTTGACACACACACACACACACACACACACACACACACACACACACACACACAGCCCAGGCTTCGGTGTGCATGTATCCAGCCCCTCCATACTTGCTCCAGACCTTTCTGAGCAAAGAGTCCCAGAATTCACATAACTTCGTTAAAGTAATACAACAACCCTGGATAGGACAATCAGACTGGTCCTTCCATCTCTGATTTCTTCTACCACAGGGGTCCACAAGCCGTGATCCAGACCCACCAGGCTGTAAATATGGCTTTATTTAAACAGAGTTAGCCACATGTGCTGCCTGTGGGTGAAAGGCAAGGACATCCACTTCATAATAAGAGCCCTCTGAAGGCTCAGAGTCCCAGAAGAGAGGTGGTATAACCTAAGACCTTTCAAAGCCAGGAGTCAGCCTAGAGCGACAGGCGTGCTGACTAAGCAGTTGGAACATCTTAAGGTGGGTCCCTCTTCCACGCCCCTGGCGGAGCCAGCGCTCCCCACCCTGTAAAGAGCAGAGTTTTCACACAGATCATCGGCTGCCTGCTGGTCTGGAAGTAATGTGGAAATGAATGAGGCCTCGTCTCCAGGATTGGGAATTTAAGGGTTTATGGGAAAGTCAGGAAGTAAGACAGGCTGTTAGGTAAAACAAAGAACTCAGCCCACACGGGTAATCCCAGCTTGGGAGGCTCCGCGGGAGGATTTGAGTTTGAAGCTAACCAGGGGTAAGCAGCAAGATCTCTCATCTCAATAAACAAAGGAAGAAAAAGCTGAGAGGGAATGGGGGCAGGAAAGGGAAACAGAAATGTTGACAGATGGGGCAGAAAAGGAGAGAGGGTTATCGTGGTGGGGTGGGGTGAGAGTAATAGGCTCAGAGGATGTCTCTGGCTCCAGGATGCTGGAGAGTTTTAAGAATCAAGTGGCTCCAGGGAGTCTCTGATGAGGGCCATTCTGGAAGAAGCACTGAACTTCCAGCCTGGCCCTAACGGCAGAGCACCGGTCTCAAGAAAAGAACACTGGTCCCTTGCTCCTTCCCACTGGGTGGGCCTGATGTTGTGGGGCAAGCTTCGAAGACCACTCGCTCACACCCCAGCTCTGCAGCTTGGTTGGCTATGGAGGACGCATCCTAAGCTACCTTCGTGCTTCATGCCCATCAGCCATCCAAGACCCTGCCTTACAGATGGAGGAAATGAGGTTTCTTTGCCATGGCTGGTCTCCAGACGCAGAGGGTCTCAGTGGTGGGGAAGTGGTCGCGGTGATGTCATCTCTTACTCCAGCGGAGTGTGGACTCACAACTCCTGGCATGAGGTCCATGGAGGCTGAGATAGCCACACCTCCCCTTCCTCACCACAGCTCCAAGGAGAAAGATGTTAACCAAACATCCCATGATGGAAGTAATCAGAAGTCATAGTGAACTGTAGCCAGTGCTGCTCGTTCCTCTGACCAAACTCAGTTTATTCTGAGCATCTGTGATTGTTAGTAATAAATATCTGTGGTTGTTATTAATTAATATCTGTGGTTGTTATTAATAAATAAGAGTTCTAGAGTTCATCTCTAAACCAAGAATCCTTCCCTGACCACACTAGGTTCAGCCACTATGAACAGAATCACCGCACTGGGACACACACCCTAACCTGATGGAGCACTTGAACCCAGCCCAAAACTTTCCAAAGAGTTTGAGTCATTTGTTAATTTCTCCCAGCCCCACGCATGATTTGTGACCGTGTTTGATACTGGAGCTGGTGGAGACGAGCTCTGGGGAAGGAATGGAGGAAGAGCCACCCCCCTCACCAGCTGCTGAGTGCCTTCAGTGAATGGCCGGAGGCCCCCAGTGTCCTAGATTTAAAATTGAGGACAGCAGAGGTCCCTCTGGGCAGGACATTCCATGTAACTCCTTTAATGCATCTTCCCCAAGCCCACGTGGCTTCCCATCAGTTACTGCCTTGCTCATCACCGGCTCAGAAATGCTGTTTCCCTTTGCAATGATTGGCTGAGAGTGATCATGTGACCCAGTAGAATAGGGAAGTCACCTAGGCTCTCTTGAAAGAGTTGGTCCATTACCAAGGTCCCCCAAAAGCCCACACACTGTGTTAACAGCACATCACGCTCTTGCAGAGGACCAAGTTCACTTCCCGGCACACCCATTGGGAGGCTCACGGTTGCCTGTGACTCTAGCTTCAGTACACACATACACACGCACACACACAATTTAAAACCTCTTAAGAAGGAAGAACAGCCTCCCCCCACCCCCCCAAACTACATTCCTGAAACTTGGAGTGGATAGAACCCTGTTGAGGGGAGTCATATTGCCGGAAGATTCAGGTAGACAGGCAGCCAGAGTGCAGCCAGTCAGAGACAGAGCTCATGTGTACTGCCCAGTCTCCACCCGAAGGCTGCTGTGGTACAGGCTTCCTGCCTGGGTCGCTCGGCTTCTTCACTTGACCTCACGGCATCACAATCAAGTCAGCTCTGTCACTGTAGAACAGCAGAGGGCACAGAGCAGTGGGGACCCTGCCCAGGGTGACACAGAAAGGCCCTCTACCATAGCCCCAGAATCCTCTGCCTCCACTTCCCTCCCCCAAACTGATACATAGCTGAGTCCTAAGAATGGACATCCTGACAGTCACAGTTGTTGAGTAACCATGATGGGCTGTGCTGAATGCTGAGGGAAAGGAGACCCAATCCCTGAAGAAGGAAGGGAGGGTTGTGGTGACGGAGTATGCATGACAGGTAGCAGGGATCACGGGAGCTGGTGGAAGATTTGTCAGCCACCATGCCTGGGGCGGTGGTATTACAAAGAGCATGCCCGTTTTACATTGAGACAGCTTCCAGTCTGGTCTCTTCCTGCTGTGGGCGGGCCATATCCGGTCACCTGACAATCCCTTTGCTAGGGAATATGAGTAGTTGGCAAGCATGCGTGTGTCCTAGGAAGGTGCTCCAGGGAGGACTCTCGGTGGTCCTAACAGTGATAACAGGACAGCACGGAGTCACACTGCACAGTGCTGGCCCCAGTCACCAGCAGCTGTGTGCCCTCAGTCGTTCCCTGCCCTCTGAAGACTGTTCACATGTCCCTTCTGTGGAATCATGGGAAATTCCTTGACTCTGTGATGAAGATGTCAGGAAAGAAGATGGAGCCCTCAGCTGCAGTCGTGACTGCTTTCTCACTCCATGGCTCTGAGGGGTTTTCTAAAATCTTTGAATAGGTTCCTGTTACTAAAAAGAAGGACAGGACATGAAGGAGAGGGAAGGGGAGGAGCAAGAGGCGGAGGAGAAAGAAGATAGAATAGGCAGAAGAAGAGATGTGGGGGAGAAGGGAGCGGGGAGGCAAAAGAAGAGGAGGACGAGGAAGGGAAAGAGGAATGTGGAAACGGGAAGGGCGCCAACCGCCCACCAGGGTGGGAGGAAGCAAGAGAAGCAGAAGGGGGGGGGAAGGGATGGGGGTGAGGAGAAGAAGAGACAACGCGGGAGAAGGGAAGGGAGGGAGACGGGGGAGGGGAAAGTTAGAAGAGGTGGGTAGACCGCACCAGCTCAAAAGCCCTTGGTAGAAGGCTTTCTGTGACTCGATGGCACCATCTTGGGAGCCTCCCGCGGCCCAGATCTCCCGAGGTAGGCCAGACAAGAGTGTAGCCTTTGCTCTGACCCTGGCCAGCAGGGGGCGCTCGGACCCCTTTCATTCTGACAGTTGAGGGGGTATTTAATTTGCACTTTCCTGACGCTTAGGGAATTTGAGCATCTTTTCCTTGGCTTCCTGGCCACATGGACTTTGCCCATACATTCCTAACTTTCCCTCTTTTCTTTTTCCTTCTTTCTTCTTTCTTTTTCTTTCTTTTTTCCCCATTTGTCAGTTCCATCCGTGTGTGTGTGTGTGTGTGTGTGTGTGTGTGTGTGTGTGTTTAACACTGTGGGATATAATTATAAGCCTAATATGGTCATGCAGTATGGATTTTTTTTTTTTAGATAGTTATTTTACTAGTAGTCCAGGCTGGCCTTGAACTTAGAAAAATCCTCCTGTTTCAACATCTGGGAGTGCTGGGATTTCAGGCTTAAACTACCACACCCTATATATAGTGTGTATTTTTTTTTTAATCTTTTACTGGCTTTTGCTCTGTTTTTAATCTCATGACAAGGGCACAGACTGTACTGTCCTGGGAGATTAAACAGCTTACTTTGGGATTCCTGGTGTGTCATCAAATAGTTTATTCTGTTACTGACAAGCTTTGCGCTCGGGGGTGTGGTTCTGTGGTTATTTGGATGTGTGTGCATCTTTGGAGTTGGTTACAATCCTAAGGCTGGGCAAAGCAATCTGTAGGAATTCCCCATGAAGAGGTACTCAGAGCCTAGAGCCTGACTGTCCTGTGTCTACTTGGTTGAGAAGTGGACCGCGTGACTGATGGACGCTGGGCATCGCAGGGCTCTACGCTCTGCAATAGCGGAGGTGCACTCACCCCTGGGAGGTCCACACCAGTGCGAGTTCTCAATGAATAAGAGAAGTTGGTGAGGTGGTACCTGTGAATCATCTCGGCTGGCCAATCCTGCCAAGAACACCGCTTGTGGCAGAACCAGACTCCAGCAAACAGGAGCCAGTTTCAGGGTTTCTGGTTGCTGGATTACACCAGCACAGGGTGCTGGGTTACACCAGCAGGGGGAGTCTTTCTCACCGAGCACACCAGCAAAGTGTGGGTTGTTTCCATGTCAAGACAGATGGGGGCTGGTTTGTCAGGGTTCAGCAGAAAATAGAGAAACATCTGTCCCTAGATTTTTTTCTAAAGTTCTGAGGACGCTGGATCCTGCATGGGACCCGCACTGTCTGGACTTGGATGGAGCCTCCTTGGCTGTTGCTAATGCAAGTGACAATGGAGGGATGGAGTCGAAGGGAGGGGGCGATTGACTTGAAGGTCCCAAGGCCTGTGGATGCAGTAGGGGGCTTTATGGAGTCTTGTCACCTGTGCAGGACAGCCCTGCTCAGAGACCACAGCACACATGAACATTGACCATCAGCTTCTTTGGAATCTGCCCTTAAGAAACAAAGGAGCCTCTAACCTTGAATATAAGCTCTCCCGCTCCACGTCATCACGATTGACCCCACCTCTCTGAGCAACTTGTCTGTAATGCAGATTCAGTGGTCAACATTGTTCAACTTGACTAGATTAGAAATGCCTAGGGGGTTGGTAAACCCACTTCTGGGTGTGTCTGTGAGCCGTTTCTAGAGACCCTAGATTGACGGTCTGACCCAATTGATGGACTCCACAGAATTAAAGGCTGCCATGTCAGGAAGTGGACTGGAGGGGTGTTCTTGGGATCTCGGTCCTCCTCTTACACAACTTCCTCCTGCTCGCAAACAATTAGGGCACAGCCTCTTCCAAGCTCCCCCAGCTCCTGCTACCATGTCTTGCCAAACTGCCCAAGCAACTAGGGACTGAACCCTCTGAAACCAGAAGCATGCGCTAAACCCAGTCCTTTCCCCTTTGAGTTCTTTGTGTGAGGCATCTGTCACAGCCACAATGAGAAATTAACTAACGCCAACAGCCCAGCGGTCCAGCTGTGGGGAAGAGCTGTGAGCTCACACACAGGAGGTTAGGCTCAGAATCCGGTCTCCTGCAAACAGTAGCACCCACCCCTATAAATACACAGAGTGGGGCTCTCTGAACAGTCTGGAAGGGAAAGCTGTGAAAGCTGTAGCCTCACTGGGTGTCTTCTCAAGTTAACTAAGGACTGTCAGAACAAGCCAGGACTCTCAGACTAAGGTCGGGACCACAGTTCTGAAATCTGTACTGCTGTCCTAGGAGTGACACGAAAGGCTCTCTCTGCTGAAGCTGGTGGCAAGCTGAGAGCTTGTCAGAGCAGACTGTTGTGGGGGGCACTGGGAGAATACTTCTGAGCTGCCTACTGTGGGAACATTTCCTCTCAGCCTCAGCATCTCGTGACCCCAGAGCCATGTGTGGCAAATGCAAACATGGCCGCAGTCTTCCCTTCTTGGCACACACCGTCTCCCTTCATGGCTCCATCTCTTCCCACTAACACACTGACTCCATTCTCTAATATCCTTGACCCTGGGCTAACACTGTCACTCGAGTTTGGCTGATTGAAGATGGTAGAAGCAACTCTGACAGTCCCTAGCTCCAAAAGCAATGGGACAGTGTCCTGTCCTTTGTAATATTGGCCAGCCACAGGGAATGATCCCAGGCTAGCCCACTAAAGAAGTCCAGCCAAGACTGTCTTAGATCAGTTGGTAGACACTCTGTCCAAAACCAAGAGGGGAAAGCCACCTCACGCAACACCCAGACACAGAAGCAGGTCCGTATGGTCCAGAAGAGTCACCAATCGACCCGAAGACAGTGGCTGAAAGGATTGAGGCTGTAAGTTTGGGGATGGTTGTTATGCAGCAGTAGCTAGCTGATATGCCATGTGTAACAGAGAGCTCAGCTATCTACCTCATTCCAGAGATGATGCTAAGGACTTCACCCTCTATTTGGCCCCTACTGAGTCCTCACCAAGACCTGCAGAGGACACAGAGGTTTGGGTAAGCTTACACAAATCGTGTCTCACTGAAGAAGCCAGGATCGAAACTCAAGCCTAGCTGATACCAGAGTCACTTCTTGAATCTGAGAACATTCTCAGAGTGGGGCCACCCTTCCAACCTGACCCCTGCTCCCTAGAGGTCCTTCTCTAAATACCTGTGAACTTTTGTCCCAGGCCATTCTTCTTAGTTGACTTTAATCCTTCATCTGGAGCCCCACATGAGGACCCCCATAAGATTTAGAGGTGAGGGGTGTTTGTTACACAGCTCTACCATAGCCATTGCTGACTGAGACATACACCCTCCTGGACTGCACAGTGTTTTCCTGAATGTCCATCTCTGCAGTAATCTAGAGTGAGGTCCTACTAAGCGCTCTGCTCAGATGAGTTCTTCGGTCCATTGTTATGTCAGCCAAACCTGGCACATAGTGAAGGTAGAAACCAGGAGTGACTTTCCCACTGGGGACCAGAGCCTGAATGATGTTAACAGTAATGAGTTTCTAGGTGTTGCAAAGTAGGTGCTTTTTTTTTCTCGTTCATTTTTTTCAGTGTATAAAGTAATAGCTGCATTGTGACACCTGAATGCACAGACGTCATTTTGCTTGATTCATATTCATCCTCCTGCATTACTGTGTATTAGTGCTCACTTCATAATGACATTACTTAAAGTTATTCTATTATTATTACTTATGTGTATGTGTGCACACCTCTACCAATTTGCATGTGGAGGTCAGAGGACAACGTCATGGAGTTGGCTTTCACCTTCCATTTTTATGCACAATCTCAGGACTTCAGTTCGTTGTCAGCCTTGGCAGCCAGCACCTTCACCCACGGAGTCATCTTGCCATCCTGAGACATTGCTTGAACAGTTACTTCCTTCCAAGCCTTGTCTCATGAGCTGAGAATAAAGCTCAAACAGAAGCCAGGGCCTTGGGGGCTGATGTCTACGAGGTGGGGTCGCCAACAGGTAAAATGTGTAGGCATGTAGCGGAGTGTTGTGAACACACGGCAAAGTATTGTGAACATGTAGCAAAGTATTGTAAGCACATTGCAAAAACATTGTAAGCAAATAGCAAAGTATTGTAAGCATGTAGCAACGTAAACCAGCCAACATTTTAAAAAACAACGGAATGAATCTGGGAACTGGGAGGGGCCGTGTCTGCTAGTGGGCAGTGAGAGAGGCCCTGTGGAGAGGCAGCTTTGGAACCCAGCAAGGAGCCCAGAGCACAAGTCTCCCTGTCTCCCTGCCTTGTCTCTCCTCCTAAGGGGGTTTACAGGGAGAGTTTTGAGCAGCTACAACCTCGGTGGGTGGGGAGGCAGCTTGGTTATTCTTAGCAGTGTGTTAAAGGAAGAAAATGTCCTTTGGGTGGCCAAGGCTCCTGACAGCTCCTACAGACAGGGTCCAGACCACAGGGTCTCCTGCTGCCAAGTCTGGTTGGAAATTCTTTCCGCCTGAGGTGGTAGAGAATGTGGGGAATGTGGGGTGCGTCCTAGGGACCCCTTCGCTGGAATTCCTAGGCACTCTTGCCAGGGTGGTGATCAGGAGTCCTGGGAAATCGGCTCTCAACCCAGCAGGCCTGTGGCAGGACCCCCAGGATCTTCACGCTAGTCCCTGTGGTCTCCTCACATCTCTTTATACTGCAAGAATGCTTGACTCCCTCAGGCCCTGATTGCAGGTTGGAAGAGAGTTGCTCCGGACCAAACCTTGCTGAAGTGTTAGAAGATTCTAGAAGAGCTGGACACAATTAAGACTCAGCTTTTATATCCCAGACTCATTGCTGTCAGGGAAGCAAACAGAGCAGAACGGTTAACAGTTCAGAGTCTAGGGTTGGAGTCCTAGTTTCAAATCCTGGGTCTGCCTCTACCAAGCTGTGTAGGTTAACTCAGTTTCCCCAACCGACCATAATCCCTACACAACGAGATCTCTGTGGGATTTATTCCTTAGGACAGATGGATCTTATTCAATAAACTGTAACCATGAGCTTTGCGTGGTGTGAGCAGAGGGACAGAGGGACATCTTTCTGTGGTTCAGGCTGTTAAGAACGTTAAGGTGAAGTCAAGTGGACCCTGCCCCAGATCTTCACGCTACTCCTTATTAGCCATGTGGCCAAGGACTCTGGCTTCTCCTCTGTGGGATGGGAGCCATGTGGCTGTCACTCTACAGGGCTTTATCTTTAAATAAGTGTGAATGGCCGGGCCTTGTGCCTAGCATGACGCATGACGCACACAGCATTAGTGTTGTCTTACTCCACCATTGACCTTCTGCTGTACCCCAGGCCTGGGCTCCCAGAGAGAGCCAAACATGCTATTTACCCTCAAAGGAGTTCCTTCTGCAGGGGGCTTTTGTTCCCAGAAAGGAAGAAGGCTGAAATGACCAGGTTCGCTGCAGCTCAGGCACCTAGGGATCTCATGCAGAGGAGGGGACCTAGTACCTAAGATGTCCACCTGTCTTCCGGTTGGGAGGCTGGAATGCAACAGCAGGTACAGACATTGCCCACTGCACACCCGGCTGTGGGAGGGAGTGGTTCCAGCCCCGCAGTGTAGATAGGGCACTGGTGTCTATAAGCAGTAGAGACTGGCAGAAGTAGGCAGATGTGGGGTGCACACTTGTGATCTCTACATTTGGGAGCCTGAGGTAGGAAGATCGCTGCAAATTAGATGCCAGCCTAGGCTATGTGGTGATTTTCAAACTAGCCTGAGCTATAGAGTAAGACCCTGTCTCAAACCAAACAAAACAACCCCCCAAAACAAAACAAAAACCAAACCAACCAACCAAACAACAACAACAGCAAACCCTTTAAAATAGGGATGGAGAGATGGCTCTGTGGTTAAGAGACTTGCTGCTCTTCCAGGGGACCCAGGTTTGGTTCCCGTTTGACTCACACTACCTTTAACCATCTCTATGTCTGTCCTGGTCGCTCACACTCGTAAGGCTTTGGGATGTGACATGTCCATACACTGGAAAGACATAGGTGTGAGAGGCTTTCCAGTTTTGAGCAAACGCCCCTCCCTCCCTGTGTGCTGTGCCATGTGACACACACTCACACACATGGACACATGGACACACACTCACACAGACACATGCACTTGCACACGTATATACATGCACATACACACACATGCACATACAGACACATGCACACCTGAATGCATACACACACTGTGCTGAGGACCAGACTCTCAGTCTCCATACCCACTTCAGCTGAGTGGAGAATCACACAAACTTTTGTATGCATCTTCCATGTGCAGTTGGGGATTATGAAACGAGACACATAACAGTCATGGGAGAGAAAAAAATAAGGAAAATAATTTGAAGGATTATTGAGTGCCAGAACCGAGAGTGATTGAACAGGATGTCTGAGAGGATTTCAAGCAGAAAGGTCAAAATCTGCAATTTAAATGTGGAGACGGGTGCCTTTTCCTGGTTATGGTTGAGGCTCCAATTAGTTGACACATGATGTGAAACAGTGTGTGTGTGTTGTGTGTCTCTGTGTGTCTCTGTGTTTGCGTATCTGTGTGTGTCTATGTCACTGTGTGTATATGTGTATCTATGTATCTGTATGTGTCTGTGTGTCTGCGTGAGTGTATCTATGTCACTCTGTGTGTGTGTGTGTGTGTGTGTATGTCTATGTATCTGTATGTACCTGTGTGTCTGTGTATGTGTGCCTGTGTGTGTCACTCTGTGTGAGTGTGTGTGTGTGTGTGTGTGTGTGTGTGTGTGTGTGTGTGGAGGGCCCTTGGGTTCGAACTCCATGTTTTGTTTCTGAGAAGGGTCTTTCACTGAGACCTGAGGCTACAAGTGTGGCCAGCCTGGTTGTCACTGAGCCCAGTGATCCTGTGTTTCCTCCTCCCCAGTCCTGGAACTCAACCTCACCACAATCAAGTGGTTCTGGAGGCTCTCGTGCAAGCCGCCTCCTCGGCCTGTTCTTTCTCTGTTTCTTTCTTTTCTTCCTTTCTTATTTAGTTTCATTGTTTGAGGCAGAGTCTCAGCATGTACTGCTGGCTCGTCTTGATCTCTCATTACACGAAGCAGGCTGACCCCAAGTCCACAGAGAGTCCAACCTGCCTTGGCTTTCCAAGTGGGAGACCCTCCCCATACCCAGCTTCTGGCTCTATTTTCTTTTTGCAAGATGCAGGAAGACACTCTTCTTGCAGAAAATCTCAAATGTGTCATCTCTTGATGATGATACTTTATTCTGTGGAGGCTCAAGCTCAGAGAGTTGCCACCAGGAGTCCTGCCAAGCCTTTGAAACAAACAAGGAACAGGAAGGAATCCACATCATGTGCTATGCATATTTATATTTTTACATATACACGCACACGGTACATATGGATATAGGGTCTGGGTTCTACGTGGGCTTTAACTGACTTTAAAGTGATTTCCAGCCAGGGGCTAAGTTTCCCCTGGAAAAAGTGAGAACCGGTAAAGAACAGATATCCTGATGTTTTAAAGCAGTGCGTTTGTTTTTCCCGCCAGTGTTTTGAGGGTTGTTGGCTATTAAAATTGTGTAAATTTAAAGTATGCACACTGGGACTAGAGAGATGGTTCAGTGGCTGCACGTGCTCACCACTCCCCCAGAAGACTGGAGTTCGGACCCCAGCACCCACACCAGTGGGCCACAAATGCCTCAAACTGCAGCTCCATATCAGCATCCTCAGTCTCTGTGGTGTGGGCTGGGGTGACGCTCAGCTTGCTCAGTGTGCACAAGGCCCAGGATTCCATGTCTGGCTAATCTAGCTAAGACAGCAATGTGAGACAATCACAGCACCAAGGCCAGCCAAAGCATTGAGCAGGTAGCTCAATGGCAGGCAGTCTGGCCCAACATCGGGACCAGGAGACCGGCTCGGGGTGCAAAGGGTCACAAAACACAACGAGGACCAGCATTTATATCCCCAAAGGCTACATATAAATAATTAATGAATAAACAAACAAACAAACAAATAAATAAAGCAAGCCAGTCATGGCAGTGCACACCTATAATCACAGCCGCGGAAAAAGCAGAAACAAGAGAATCCTTGGTGCCCTCTGGCCAGTCAGACTAGCGGAATCCTGAGTCTCAGGTACAGTGAGAGGCTCTGTCTCAAAAACGATAATGTAGATTGTGAGTAAGAAAGACGCCTGATGTCAGCCTCTGCTCTCTCTCTCTCTCTCTCTCTCTCTCTCTCTCTCTCTCTCTCACACACACACACACACACACACACACACACACACACACACACACACATAAATATCCAAGGGCAGGCATTTGCCTAACATACAAAAAAGGAGAAGGAGAAGAAAAAGAAGAAGAGAGGAAAGAAAGAAAGAAAGAAAGAAAGAAAGAAAGAAAGAAAGAAAGAAGGAAGGAAGGAAGGAAGGAAGGAAGGAAGGAAGCCTTTTCAGCCAGCCTTAAGCTCTGAGTGCACAGTGGTGCGTTAACCACAAGCACCACACACAGGCTGACTTACACCTGTCAGCTGGCTCTCTGCATCCACAAGCCACCGTGGTAGTGATTCCATTCCTTCATGAGTGTATGTGGCTTAGCCCTCCTGTGCCGGGCTCCTCTCATGTCATCTCCAGGATCACCCATGTCAGTGCAGACCACAGGACTCCCCTCTTCTTCACAGCTGAATAATACTCCACATCATCTGCCTCTTCTGTTTTCTGTATGCACTCCCCCACTGATGGACACTTAGGTTGAGTCCGTGCCTTGGCTCTCCTCACCAACGCTGTAACAAGTGTGGAAGTCCACTGTCCCTGCAGGAGACTGGTTTAATTTCCTGGACTATATCTACAGAGGTGTGGTTGCTGGGTGCAGCTCTGTGTTCCATGATGGCTGTATCAGTTCACATTAGCTCTGGGGTTCCCTGTGCCTTCCAACACTCGACTTTTGCTTTTGATGCCATCATCCTAACGGGGTGTGTGTGTGTGTGTGTGTACATGCTCCTGTGTGTTTGTGTATTTATGTGTGTGAGTATGTGTTTGTATGTATGTGTGAGCATGTGTGTTCACACATTTGTGTATGTGTGTGAGCATGTGTGTATGCACATGCTTGTATATGTATGTGTGTGAGCATGTATGTGTGTACACATGCTTATGTGTGTCTGTATGTGCATACATGTGCATGTGAGCATGTGTGTGTATCTGTGTGTGTACTTCTGTGTATGTATGTGTGCTTGTGTGTATGTGTGTGTGCCTGAACATTCATGAAAGAGAGAGAGAGAGAGAGAGAGAGAGAGAGGCTGCACCACCCTGGTATTTACTTTTACCCTACGCTGACTAATCCTGTCTGAACCTTCCCATACAAATTGGTTGTGTGCACATCTTTTTCAAGAATCCTTGCCTATTTCTAATTGAATGATTTGTCTTCTTGCTCCAGGCTGTTTTAAATGCCACTTAATTTTATTTTAAATAGTCTCGTGTGCCTAGTGGCTACTGTACCTGACAGCCCAGCTCCAGTCCAAGGGCTCCGTGCTGGTAAAGGGCCATACGTGTAGCTTCCAACACTGACCTTGTCACTCAGCAGAGAGCCTGGTCTACACTGGGGTCTCAGTAAACATCTGTAGATGACACTGTGATGTGCTATAATCGGAGAAGGGCTTCAGCCACCAGAGAAGTCTGTGGCTGTAAGTCACGGAAATCTACCCTGAACTTGAGCCTACCAGACCCCTGCCAATCGCCTCTTTTGATACAACCACAGAAGGTGAGGGACCATCACAGGCCTCTTGGGATCTCCAAAGTCCAGGATCACTGAAAATATACCTGCTTCCCATCAACGGAGTTCCCTAACTAGCTAAACACGTCCTGGACTAATAAGTATAACTGGGGCTAAGGGGGCTAAAGATGGTGCAAGAAGGCTCACAGGCATGGCCGTGAACTCAGGTCTGGGGTTCTGGGGTTCACTCTGGCCCAATGGTAGTTCGAGGTCAGCCTGGTCTACAGAATGAGTTCCAGGACAGCCAGAACTACACAGAGAAACCCTGTCTCGAAAAACAAAAAAAAAAAAAAAAAAAAAAAGAAAAGAAAAAAGAAAAAAAAAAAGAAAAGAAAGAAAGAAAAAAGAAAAAGAAAGGGCAAGGGAGCTGGTGCATGCTGGGTAGGGAGATGGGAGGAAGGCAAAAGGGTTCCCAGCATATACAAAGGTCAGGTGGTGACTGTGGAGATGCAGGTGGAGCCTTCAAGAGAGGGACCTGGTGGAAGCAGAGCAGGAAGGGGACTTGAGGCCAGACACAGAAGTCTCTGGATACTGGGGAAGCAGCTGGGCTCTCAGCTATGGGTACCAAAAGGTCTCTGGGAAAGCTTTTGCAGGGACAAGATGTGGCCTCCATTTTCTTCAAGGATGAGAGACATCTCTGGTTCTGACAGAGCAGGTGCTCCCTCTCTGGCTCCTGCCTGCAGCTGGGCCTTGGCTGGCTTTGAGTTCCAGCCCTGTGCTGGACATCAGACAGGCAATCCAACTTTCCCCAAGCCTCAGTTTTCCCATCTGGAAAGTGGGGTGGGAACATGTCCTTGGCCAGCAGTCGTAATGTTGCAAGGCAAAGCAGACACGATGGCTCTTGGTGGGTAGACATCAAACTTCCATGAGACCAGAGCCAGGAAAGTATTGCCTTTCACCAGAAGTTCACCAGAAATGGTTTGAAGTGGAAACTTCTAGTTTCTTTGGAAAATTAGTTATGTCAGATGATGGTTTGCTGGGGCACACAGGTGAAAAAGGATGTCTTGCTAAACAAACACGTGAAAGATTGCTTTCCTGAAGCAGACACAGGTGAAAGCCTGTCTTGACATAGCAGACACATGATGAAGGACCTGTGATGAAGGCGTATAAATATGACCCCACAGGCCGTGGGAGAGGCGCACTGAGCCTTGGTTTGCTTTACTCCGCCTCACTATTCTTTGATAAGGACACACATGTATGTCTTGCGTGGCACTGAACTCAACTTATGGTAACGTTGTCATTGAGAGAAACTTGCCCAAGAACTGCCCATGAGGTTCCTGGGGCAGCTTGCTGCCTCCATGGCCTCGCCTTAGGCTGGTTGGCGAGCCTGGTCATTCCTTCAGGATTGAACTACAGCTGCCTGGTGTCTGCTTGCTGTAAGCACTGGAATGTAGCTGTCAGTTTGTGCCTGGTGTCTGCCTGCCTAGAAGACTGGTCTGCAGCTGCTGAGTCGTATTTGGTGTTTGCTGTGGGACTGAATTGCTGAGAAAGAAGATCAAGCTCGCCCCCAAAGAATACTGCTGAACAGGTCCACTTCCCCCATATCCTAATAACTTTTCTCTTCCACTGCCTCTACTGGGTGGTGGGCTAGAGAAGAGATTGAACCCCCATTAAACATAGGTTGCAAAATACTTATGCCTACAATGGTTCCCAAGTATATTCACTCAGAGAAGGGGTGACGAGTGAGGACAGGAAAGATGGCAGCAGCCCTGTAACTAGCTACACTGACTGCTGTCAAGTCCAAGGTAAATATTCAGCAGCCTAGGGCCCATGGTTCTCTTTCCTCTTGAGAGACAGGTGTGTCCAAATTGGAAGATGCCCGAAAGCCAGTCCAGTGTCTCTCTGGAGAGAAAGGGGTCTCTGGGGTTGACTCATGAGCCTGTCCCACCAGGCACAAGTCCCTGTGGAAAATCTCCATGAATAATCAGGACATCCCAGGCCTGACACCTTCATGCTCTATGGTTTTGGAGAAGTCCCTTTACCCTTGGGGCCTCCTGCATCTCTATTTACAAGGTGCAATTAAATCAACAGATCTGAAGGCCACATGGTCACACGGCTATTACTGCAGCTAGGGTCCCTAACAACGTGGAAATCCCCTGGAGGACGCTATCTGTGACAGTAAAAGAGGCCTCCTTCTGGAGCAGGCTGCGGCAGGGTCTAGTCACTGAGGCTGCCACTCTCTTAAAGGGGTGCGGCTGCTTCTCGGTGGTTACTACTGGTTACTACCGACCTCGTTTAAAGCAGATATGACCGTTCTCTTTCTTCATGAGTAAACTGAGCCCAGAGTACAGGATGACTTTCCTAAGGCCACATGGCGAGGTCTACCTGAGTCTAAAACTTGAACATCTTGACATCTGACGTCTTGAGTCCTCATTTGTATCATTAAAATACTCCATCTAGGATGCAGGAAATGCGTGTCAGTCAACAGTTGCAGGTTGGCCAGAAGCATCTCCCCAGCAACTACTACAAGCTAGACTTGCTTTGGGGACAAGATACCCTTCCCTGATGCAGTTTAGGGACCAGTGAAGAAAACAACCACCACATGGAATAAGTACAAGTGTCCAAGAAATGCTCTGTGCATCCCCTCCGACCCTCTGGACACCGCCTGCTCTGGTGATACTGGGGAATGCTAGTATGGACCAATCCCCTTGACCCAAGGCTCTGCCCACTGGGCAGTCTGCTCTGTGGCTCCTTTGGCATAGGGGGTCCTCCTCAAAGCCCCCCACACACACACACACTGTCTCCCTCTTTCATTTTCCATCCTACCCTCGGTTCTTCCCTCTCTCTCTCTCCCTCCTTCCCCCATTCCTTCATTCCTTCCTGCATCCTTCCTCTCCCCTCCCAGATGCCTGACCCAAGTGACAGCCTGAAGCCCTTCCCTGCTCCCTCTGGCTTCTTCCCCCTTCAGCCTCCACACACCCCGTGTAGATGGATGCAAGGCTGCTGGAGGCCTACTCACAGTGGGGCCTGATGACAGAGGTAGGAAATAGGAAAAGTCCCTCCTTAGGACAGGTGTGTGAAAACCGGTTCAAAGCCAACAACCTCCTGAGGACAACTCCTTAGAGCATTCTGGGCCTCAGTTTCCTCCCTTGCCCTTCCTGGGGCTGCGGGGTGAGACTGGATCAGATGATGGTTCTGAGGGGTGAGCTGGCCGTGCCTCTTGCCAGGGCATAAAGTTCCAGTGAAAGGCAGGCAGGTTGGGGCCAAGCCCACCCGGGTGTTCTGTGCTCTCACAGATTCCCATGATCCTCCTGCAGAAATCAGACCCTAGGGCCCTGGCCCTATTCTTTCTACCCACAGGGTGGCCCCAGCCAAAAGGCCTCCCTTACAGATATTCTGGCTACAGTGTGTGGTGTCACGGTGGCCGGTGCCATTATCTGGTTCATTTGATCCCGGGAATCTGCCAAATCAGATAATTTGGGCGGCCAGCCGGTCTCTCTGGATCACATGTCCCATTCCTGGCCCTCCCTCGTCCCCACCTGCCCTGGCTCCCCGAACACTATCCCCCTTTCAGGTAGCTCGAAATGAGCCTGCCTGAGGTGGGCGAGGGAGGTCGTTTAGCCCTGCATACACCCTTCCAATCAGTTAGCCCAGCCAGGGTAACGCCTGTGTAGCCAAGAAAGGTTACACTGTAACCTGCAAATGCTTTACACATAATAATAATAATAATAATAATAATAATAATAATAATAATGAAATCAGTAGGAATATGGGTCTGGGTCAAAGAACACAGCTACAAACCCAGCCAGTTCTCAGGACACAGCCACAGAGTCCCGATTTATCGCCCAGCATCTTACAGCCTCCTACTCAAAGTGCGACCCCTGTCTCAGTTCTAGAGCTTCTGACCTCCATATAGGAATGGCAGTGGATGTGGTAACAGTGGTTAGGTGTGGCTCCTTTTGTCTGAGATGATGTCTGTGACCTTCATCTGTGTGCCCCTGAGAGCCACGGCTCATTCCTTATCTCTGCTGTATACTATTCCACCAGAGGAAGCCGGTGCTGTGGAGCTATAGTGTATCCCACAGCATTCGCGAGTTAAGACATAAACCTGTGTGTTAAATTTGTTAATTATGTTTCTCATCGCTGTGTCTGAATACCCAAGGAGCAGCTTGGGGGAGGAAGGCCTTCTTTTGACTCACAGGTTAGAGGGATAGAATAGCCCATCACTGTGGAGAAGACATGCCGGCAGGAGCAGGTTACATTGTATCCAGAGTCAGGAAGCAGGGAGACCAGACAGGAAGTAAGGCTCTGGACCCTCAGGAATCCATTTCCTTAAGCTGTGCTTTACCTGAAGGGCAGCTGGGGACTAAGTGTTCAAACACAGGAGTGATCGGAGAGGTTTCACATCTAATTCGCAACATTAATATCAGAGGTGATGCTGTTCAGAAAAATACAACAGAAAGGATGGCTTTGGGGATGGTGTGTGGCTTAGCTAGCGTGGCCCCAGACTGATTGATCGGGACTGATGGCCAGTACCTCATAAACTCAGCAGGTGATGCATTCTTGTAATTTAGAACTCAAGAGCTGGAGGCAGGAGGATCAGAACTTCAAGGTCACCCTCAGCTACTTCGTGGAAGCTTGGGATAGCTGCAACCAAAATTAAAAAGAGAGAGAGAGAGAGATGTTTCAGAGGCCATTTCACAATAAATGAGCCCTAAGTACATTAAAATGCCTAAAGGCAAGGCCAGGTGTATTGAATCCTAGCACTGGGGAAAGTGAGGCAGGAGGATCACAAGTTCAGGGTTAGTCTGGGCTACAAGTGAGACCTTGAAACAACAACAACAACAAAATTAAATAGGGTATTGGAGGTGGCTCAGTAGATAAGACACGGAGCCCCAGGGACCCAAATTCTAATCCCTGGAACACATGTAAATCCCAGTTCTGTAAACACCCCAACTGGTGTGTCCCCTCAGCCTCTAGGATGAACTTTCCTGTTTGAACTTAGTATGTTGCCCAGGCTAGCCTTCAACTCTGGCTCCTCCTGCCTCAGCCTCTGGGATGGCAGTTCTCTCACCCCGCTCGGCTCTCAACTACCACGGACATCACTCTGATCTCAGGTCACACAGCTCCAATGCCTAATACATGCATAGTCAGCAGTGTGGCAAGCTGTTCACAGATGCCACTCAGTCTGCCCACAACCCGAATGCACTGGGAACCGTTACCACTAGTTTTAGAACATGGAAGCCCAGAGAGGTTAATTAATTTTCCCCAAGGCTGCCCAGCTGTCAGGTGTCAGGGCCAGGGCTCGAGCTTCATCCCAGGAGTAGCTGGCCCCACAGTCCTTGGTCACCAGGATAGTCTGAAGGCCATTCCCCTCCCTTCACGAGAACAATGCCATCAAAGGGAGTTACTCACTGCTGGACACGGCCCTCTCCAGTCTCACACATTCTTTCCTTTTGCCTTAGCTACTCCCAAAATTAGAGCAAATTCTATTTTTAGAGGCCATCCCTCGAATGGCAGAGACGCATGGGCTGTGTCTATTCTGTGGACGTCGCCCAGAGGTGGTGTCTGATCTTCCACTGAGAAACTCTCTGGCGTCACCATTTGATCTTTCTGATTTCTTTCAAAGGCAAGGAGTCTGCTTGCATCTCTTTACTCTAGCAGCTGACTTTGGTCAGAAGCCCCACGCCCAGGTCACAGCGGGGGGGCCCGGGGACCAGAGCACAGCCAGCCCTCAGCCCCTCAGCGGTAGGGTTCAGAGAACCAGGCTCCAGTTCCTTCCTTCCCACACTGATGGGTCTGTGCTCTGCGAACCCCACAGCCCCTGCTCACATTCCACAGCCAATCTTGCGAAGACCAGCAACGTAGGAGTCCTGGCTGCTCTCACACACACACACACACAGGGGAAACAAGAATGGGTTGAGGAGACCCGTCAGCCTTAAATTATCTGTGAGGAAACTGGGAGAGACTTTTAACTGAGTGTCTTAGGGGTATGATCGTTGTGATCAAACACTATGACCAAAGGCAAGTTGGGGAGGAAGGGGGCTTATTCGGCTCACACTTCCACATCCCAAGCATTGGAGGAAGTCAGGACAGGAACTCAAGCCGGGCAGGAACCTGGAGGCAGGAGCTGATGCAGAGGCCATGGAGGGGTGCTGCTTACTGGCTTGCTCCTCATGGCTTGCTTAACCTGCTTTCTTAACCCAGGACCCCAGCCCAAGAATAGCCCCGCCCACAATGGGCTGACCCCGCCCACAATGGGCTGACCCCGCCCACAATGGGCTGCACCCTCCCCTATCAATCACTAATTAAGAAAATGCCCTACAGGCTTACCCACAGCCGGGTCTTACGGAGGCATTTTTTTTTTTTTTTTTCCCAACTGAGGCTCCTCATTCTCTGATGACTCTAGCTTGTGTCAAGTTGACAGAAACCTAGTCAGCGCACTGAGGGAAGGGGGATGTACCCTGAACATGGTTGGTTTCATCCCCTGGGCTAGAATCCCGGACAGAAGAAATAAGAAAGCAAGCGGAGGACCTCATTCGCCTCTGCTCCCGGTCTGTGGCTCTCATGTCACAGTGCTTCCCCTCCCTGAAGGACTCGGCAGCCAAAAGGGCCTCTTCGTTGGCTGCTTTTGCTGGCTGTTTTGTCGAAGCAACTAGAACGGTAAGAATCAGCAAACAACCAACGCAAAATGGGCAGGGGATTTGTAATTCCAGGCAGTGCTGATAAAGAGAAGAGTTGGGGGAGGCTGTGAGATTTCACACTAGTGGTACAAACATCAGTCGGCATCTTTACACACTTTGCCAGGCCTAAACTCACTCTCTAGACCAGGCCTGACACCCATTTTCTCTGAGGTGGCCATCGATACCGATACCGTGTGGTGGCCCACAACCTTCATATGGCCAGCATAGTAGGTCTGAGCTGCTCCTGTTCAGTTGGGGAAACTGAGGCAGCTTGGTCAGAGCCATTCAGGCAAAAAACAGCTAAGGGGGTTGGGGGAGGCACTTGAACCCAGTTCTGTTTAGCTCAACAGTCAAAACACACAAAAAGAAACAAGATCTCGGGCTAAGAAGGGGGCTCCGTGGTTATACTTGCTCTGCAAGTTTGAGGGCCTGAGTTCAAATCCCCAGTAGCCACATTAAACAATAGCTCACCCTGTAATCCCAGTGGCCCTGTTAAGACATGGGAGGGGAAAGGTGGGAGAACCCAGGGCCTTCAAACGGCTATCTGCAAACACAGAAGTGGACAAGAGACCACCACCTCAAGCAAGGCAGAGGCTAAGGACTGACACCTGAGGTTGTTCTCTGACCTCAAACAAGGCACGGCGTCACACAAGTTCATACGTGTGGGCTCACCCCCACAGGCATGCGCAGGTGCACATGTAACACGTGCACACACACACCCCCCCACACACACACACATAAAAATAATTTACACCTGAGCCAGATGTAGTGGCTCACACCTTTAATCCCACCGCTTGAGAGGCAGAGCTAGGTGGACCCTTGTGAGTTCAAAGCTAGCCCGCTCTACATCCTGAGTTCAGGACAGCCAGACCTGCGTAGAGAAACCCTGTCTGGGGTGGGGAGAAGTAAATAAATAAAATAAAATGAAAATATTTATGCCTAGGTTTTTTCCATTCGCCCTTGGACCTAACCTGGAGGCAAGCTAGATCTGCAAACCAGGAGCCCCTGTGTTCCACTCGTCTGATGCTTCTGAGGCCCCTCAGAGAACCTCAATGGAAGTCATCCAGGAGCCGGAGTCACACAGCCAGAAATCCAACAAGCTCAGAGAGGGAGTGTGACAGCCCAGAAGCCACACAGGCAAAACTCGGGGCCTGTTAAAACAACACGCTGAACACCCATCAACAAAACTGTCCTTTGTTGGATTTCTTTGAGCTGCCTGCCGGGCGGGCTCGGGGCCAAGACTCCAAGCAGCGGCAGCCAGCGCGCACCACGCTCACGCCAGGCGCCGGCCCTTCGCCCTGTCTCGGTGCATTGCATTTCGCTGCAGCCCAGGAGCGGGGCTCAGCGCACTGCACAGCCCGGATCCCAGGCCTGCGGCGGGCGCGGCGGGAGGCCGGGACGCAAGGAGTTAAGTGCGGGCGGCCGGGCCGGGCTGCGGGGAGGTGGCGGGCGCGGGAGCTCGGGCTGCAGACTGCTCCAGCAGGGCCGGGAGTGCGGGCGCCTGCTCAGCCCCAGCCTCATCCCCCGGCCTCAGCCTCGCTCAGCCCCAGCCCTGGCTCCGCGCTCCGCGCTCCACGCTCCACGCTCTGGGCTCCAGGTTTTCTGCTCCGCGCTGCGCCCTACCGGGCACGGAGAGCTCGGCGCATCCCCAGGTAAGCAGCGGCCGCGGGTCCCCAGCGAGCCCCAAGCTGCAGAGAGGTGACAGGCGGCTCCGGGGAGATGACAAACTTTCCTCCGGCCGCGGACGCGCGTGGGGACATCCCTGGGGCTGCCGGAGCAGCGGGGGGCCTTGGATCACACTCATACACTCCGCTGCCGGGCCAGCTTCCAGCCTGGGGAGAAGGGGCGAGCGGTGCCTGTGAGCCGGCCTTGGGGTGGTGCCCGCACTGGGGAACCAAACGGCAGCCAGGGCCCCACAGCGTGGGCTCTGTGAAGCCCACTTTGCAGATTGGCTTCTGTGGGTCCTGAGGGGCGTGTGGTGGGAGAGAGCCACTTGCCCCCGTCTAAATGCCAGCAGGCCCAAGTGCCCTTCCAGGAGACCCTCGACTCCTTCCCAGGGCCCCAAGGGGCACACCCCACTCCTTGAGATTCCAGAGGAGCTGCCCCTTTAGGGAGAGAAAGAAAGCTTTTTAAAAAAAAAAAAAATCAGATAGAGCTGCCTGCACTCCTCAATGAGAGGAGCAGCCGCAGGGAAGGGGGCTGAGGGTACCCGGGCTGCTGGTGACCTCCTGTCCAGTCCGTAGCTGCCCACTCGAGTCCCTGAGGCTGTCTCAACCTAGAACACCGCTGCCTGTGGCCATAGCACCTTTCTCCCTAGTCAATGGACACTTCTGAGAGGCCACCCCTGTGTCTACATGGAGGACATCACCGTCTTCCATTCCTGCCTGGGGCTGGGGTCAGGGACATACTGGTTGATCTTTGGTAGGCTTGATGTCCCCTAAAGACATAGTGGACAGTCTCTCTTCTAGCCTGGCCAAGAGTGGTATTTGGAAGTAAGCCCTTGGCCATGGATCGGCGTCCTGCTGGAGCTCGGTGTCTTCCTATGGGGAAAGCCTTGTTGGGGGTTCTTGAGCTCTTGGGCTGGTGAGTGAGATTCTAAAGACTTCCTGCCTAGGCTTAGGATTCTGATCTGAGACCAGAAGCCACTTTCCCAGGCTTGCCCAAACCCACGTACTCCTCCAGGGTGTCAAAGGGCTGTGGTGGATATCTTTGGGGAAACTGCAGCTCTGATTCATTCAGGAAGTGGCTTCAAACTTGCCTTTGACTTGCTGTGTAACCTATGTCCAACCACTAACCCTCTCTGGGCTACAGTGGCCACTTCTCTAAGAATGAAGAGATGGCACGTATCCTCAGAGATCTTCATTCAGGCCACTGTGTGGCCCTGAGCAATGTGACCGATGAGATCCTCAAAATTTTGGGGTGTGTGTGTGTGTGTGTGTGTGTGTGTGTGTTGCACATTAGTGTTTAAGAACTCAGGTCTCAAAGTAGATCTGAGTGGCCCCTGGCCACTCCCCCACTGTAAAGTAAGAGTTCCTTGTTCCTACTTTGGAATGGTCCTGTGAGTTGTGAGCACTCATGAGCTGATGTGGGAGCACTCGTCACGGTCTTGCAGAGTACTGGAGCACTGGGGATGCCCATGTGATGGTCTTGTGCATGGATCCTGGAAACCGTTTCCCAAGGGAGACTTTCCCTGGACCTGAGAATCCTCAGCTGGGGCCAGGGTATTAGGTCTCTCCAATTGTAGGATACCTGCAATCCCCGCCCCCTCTCTGCTTCCTTTTAAAACCACTGCTGGACCAGCTGCTCCCAGTGGGGAGCCCAGGGCAGTCTGGGAGGGCTGGATGCACCCAGCTGCTGCGTCGTCATGACAACGGGAGACGGAGGTAAGCTGTCTCCATGGCTTCAACTTTGCAGCTGTCTAGGGACCCAGAGCAGGGACATTCTGTCTGTTCCGGGTCAGGCATTTAGTCTGCCTCGGGGCTGGGCATGCCAGGCTGCCGTTTCTGGTGGAAGAGTGTTTTCTGGGTCTGTGGTAGGGGTGGGGCCTAGTCAGAGATATGCAGGGAGCGGGCAGTGGGCAGTTTCTTTCTGACTGGTTGTAAAGCTTGCACGGGTAGGGAGCAGAGTTTGTGCCAGCCACTGTGGGCAGAGGTGCAGCTTAGGGATGGAGCCACCACACACTGGTAGAGTCTGCAGGGTTGACTTTCTGAATAGAAAAAAAGAAGAAGAAGAAGAACAATTTGCTCTCCAAGTGGACTAGGGTAGAAAGCATCTCGACTGAAGCCATGTGCAATCTCTGTAGCCGTGTGCACTGCAGCCGGGTGCACGTACAGTCATGACTGTACCAAGCATGTGTGTAGTGAATAGCCAGGGTGGACTTGACATCTCATGAGTGTGTGCCTGTGGGTTTATGAGTGTGCAAGCCGCATGTGTGCCTCGGAGAGAACAACTACTCGTGAACGTGCATGCGCGTGTGTGCCCATGCACGCAGGGATGTGAGGTGAGTGTGCGGTGCAGTTAGGGACACTCGTATCTGTGTGGATTTCAGCATATCCAGGTTTGTCTAGGCATGTTTAGAGCCACAGCCTGACACATCGGCTCATCCCTCTCTGGGCGTGTGTATATTTCTGCATTCAAGTGTCTGCAAGTCTCTGCACATGATTTCCGACCCTTGCGAGTGTCCTGTCTCTGCACATGTGTATGTTTCTATAGGTGTATGCCTCTGTCTTGCAGTGCACACTGTGTGTACACAGACATACGCGTGAGTGTGTGCATGCGCGGAACATTGCATGCTTAGTTGTATCACGCGTGTGCACGTGTGTTTCCTAGTGTGGGCATCTTCGGTGTCCATTTGAGTATGCCTGTGTTCTCTGGAGTGTCTAACTTTCACACACATCTCTTGTGGGTGAGTGAGCTTCTGGATGTATGTACCAGGGCTATCGGCTTACAACATCTTGTATGTTATTGCAGTGTGTGCCTGTGTATGGCCATGTGACTTCTGCATGAGCAGGGGTGTGTGTGTGTGTATCTGAGTGGCTGTGGAGGTGCAAACTTGTGCAGAACAGGATGACTATGACCGGTGCTTCCAAGCCTGAGCTGTGACACCTCTATCATGTGCCTCATTCTGGGCGCCCTGTGAGAGCCAGTTTACCTGTACCAGCTCTAAGCTTCCTGGGCTGATGCGCGTGCCCCGGGCTCTCCAGAGCACACTCCCAGTTTCCCTCATCACCCACATGTCCAAGACTGTCTTGCCAGAAGACTCCACCTAGCACTGTTGCTGCGCACACCCGCAGATGCTGGGAGCACAGGTATGCATTCAGGCAGAATGTCTGAAAGCGGGCAGCTCGGGGGAGCTGAACAGCTCCACAGCGCTTCTAATTAGAAGCGACTTGTTTTCCTTAAATAAACAAATCAAGTGAGGGAAGAAATTGCCAGAGATTAATGGCTCCCCGGAGCAGGTCCAGATGTTTGGAAGGTGGGAATCAGGGTGAAGCGGGAGTTGGGTCTTTGGTCCTGGGGACGGAAAGAATGCCTGCTGAGGGTCCTCCTGGCATGGGGGGTCAGGGCAGGGTGAAGAGGAGAAGCTGATGAGGACCAGGCTCTTCCCCAGTCTGGCTGCTGTGGGGTTATGGGATACATGTGTTTCTGACCCCTTCTCCAATGTTGGTGGCCTTGGCCCTGAGACCTCATTTTGCTCTTACTCAAGGGGCGAGCGGTCTTCACAGCCTCAGCCCCATGGTTGGACTCAACCCCGTGACTGTCACTGCCTATTAAAGGAGGTAGGACTAACAGTACATGTGGCCTTGCTTAGGCCTCATGGAGCCCAGGCGCTTGCGTGTGTGTGTGTGTGTGTGTGTGTGTGTGTGTGTGTGTGTGTAGCTGGCTGACAGGGCTCCTGTAAGGCCTCTGCTGCCTCCCAAGCCCGGTGCCAGCCTCAGGGAGGATCAGAGCTCAGCCTGGGCAGAAACAGATGAGCTGGAGAGACCACGAGGGCTTGTTTGATGTGCATCATTGTTGTGGTCCTGACAGGGTGACATGGTGGCCACTAAATAGCTTTGACTCCTGACCCTGTCTGATCCTAGTGTTCTATATAGAACCACACAGTGTGCTGCTCGCTGTGGCCACCCTGGCCCCACCTTCTCTCTGCTCAGACCAACACAGTGACACTCAAGATAGTGCTTACTCAGCTCACACCACGTATGTCACACACACAGCACCCATCACTCACGGAAGCCCTGTGAGGCAGTTTCTGTTATGGTCTCTTGTGAGCTTCAAAAGCGTGTGTTGATTATCTGGATCACACGACCCAGAAAAGGTCTTCCTGAGGCCTCACAGAAGCCACCCTGTGTCAGAGAGTGCGTTTTAAATATGATGTCATATTGCCTCCCCAGCGCCGGAAGGCAAGTTTGACATAATGGATGTCAGAGTCGTGAGGCCTTTTCCGATTAGCTCACCTGAGGGATATGTTGGTGGGTATGAGTCATGGCACAGAACAAGCCTGTGTTTGTGTGAATGTGGGGATAGCGTCCCATCCACTCATCAGCCCATCCCCTACCCACACACCAACCCATCTTTCCATCTACCCACCCATCTGTAGATGCAGCTGTCTGTCCATCCATCCATCCATCCATCCATCCATCCATCCATCCATCCATCCATCTGTAGATACAGCTCTCTATTCATCCATCCATCCACCCACCCACCTATCTATTATCTATAGATATTTGTCTATCCATTTATCTACCCATCATCCCTCCACCTGTCTGCCTATCTGTCTGTCATTTTGTTCTCTGTTCATCCATAGACACATGTGGATACAGCTGTCCATCCATCTATCCATCCATTCATTCATCCATCCATCCATCTGTCTGCCTGCCCATCTGTCCATTTGTCCATTCATCTGTCCATCTGTCTGTTCATCTGTCCATCCATTATTCATCCATCTGTCTGTCCATCCACCCATCAATCATTCACTCACATATACATCCATCCACCAATCCATCATCCACCCATCCATCTGTAGATACAGCTGTCAATCCATCCGTCCATTCATTCATCCATCCATCCATACATACATACATCCATTCGTCCACCTGTCGGTACATCTACCCATCAATCATTCACTCACATATCCATCCATCCATCTGGTGTCAGTATTTGCTGATCCCGGTGCTTGCTCAGGTTCCTCTAAGTGACATGTTCTGTGATGACCACAGAAGTTACAGGGGTGAGATTCCCAGCTCTGTAAGGGTGTAGGCTCTGAAGGGATCTGAGGCAGGACTGTCCAGTCTTCACCCTTCCTGGGAGGGTCCCTGGTCCCACAACACAAGGCTGTTGTAATGAAGAAAATGTTCACCAAGCCCTTTGTGAGTGAGTACCTGGCACAGTCCATGCCACAATAAATGGCAGTCCTCCCCTCACCTTTACAGAGCAGACAAGCCAAATGGCATAACACAAAGCTGTCCTGGGAGGAGCTAGGACTCCAGGACCCCAGACAAGATAACCCTGTTGCCTGCTCTGAAACCAGTCTTCTCAGATCAGGACTTTTCATGCTGGGAAAGCCCCTTCACCTCAGGACAGCCTCCTCAACCCAGCCCCAGAGGAGGTACCAGACTCTGCTCAACAAGAGTGCAAAGAACAGAAAACTGGTAAATCGGGCTTATGATCTGGTTTTTGTAAATAATATTTTATTGGCACACAGCTATGCCCACTCATTTGCATGCCCTCTGTGGGGGCTCTGAGCCACGCCTGGCAGGGCTGGTAGTTGGGACAGAGAGTATAGGAGAGTAGATGGGCAGTAAATATAGCCCACTGTGTTTACTGTTTGGACGCTGCCAGAAAATATAATCACTGATCCCCAAACTCCTCCAGGTCCCCAAGCTGTGGCCGGAGAGAGGAGATGAAGCCAGCATTAATGAACTTGGCTGGATCACTGTGGATCAGGTGGCATGTGAGGTTTCTGTCCTATACTGGTGAGGTACCCAGAGGCCAGGAAAGGCTGGCCACCCCTGAGACTATGAGCCACCGGCTTCTTGAGGGATGGGAAGCAGAGATGAGATGGGGCTTCTCGGGGCCATTTGGATGGTGTGGGGAGGCAGTGGCTATGATGCAGGTGTCTGAAAGGACATCTGTGTCCCCTCTAGCTCTGACTCCAACATGTGTCAAGAGCCACAGAGAGTGGAGTACCCCAGCCCACGGGTACTGATTATCCACACTGGGAACTCGGCTGCTGGATACTACATCCCGCACTGATTCCTCTCTGCTCCGTGTGTGGTCCTGTGAATGTGAGGTTAAAGGGGAGTTCCTGAGTGGGGAGTGAAGGCAGGAAGCTCCTTCCAGCTTCGTCCGAGCAGATATGACAGCTTTGCATAGACCCCTTCCTCTGCATGAGCCTCAGTTCTCTTATTTGGAGAATGGAAGGGGACAGGTACCCAGGAAGAGGCTTCTACAGCCTGGTTTCAAAGGTCCCCAGCTCCCTTTCTACTCAGAATAGCTCTGAAGCCTCCTCTCCTGGAAGCCTTGCAGAACATCCTGATGCTTGTGTATCAGGATGGGGATGCCCTCAGAAATGGTGGTCACCATTGCTGGTGCCAAGATCAAAGCTCTGTTTCCACCACACTGGATCTTCATCTTCACTTTACAAATAGGACAGTAAGGCTCAGAGAACGTCACTCCCTTGCTCAGGGTCACACAGCCAGCAAAAGGCAGATCTGAGGCTTGAGCCCGGATATGTGTGACCCCAAGGCCTATGTCTCAGGTACCGTGCTTTACCATGAAGCCCCCGTTCACAGCAGACGTTCAAGGTGGAGGGGGTGAGCATTGAAGGAACTCTTAAGAAGTGTATCTCCGTGGCCGATGGTAGTGCACGCCTTTAAATCCCAGCACTTGGAAGGCAGAGGCAGGTAGATCTCTGTGAGTTTGACACCAGCCTGGTCTACAGATGAGTTCCAGGACAGCCAGAGCTGCATAGAGAAACCCTGTCTTTAAAAAAAAAAAGAAGAAGGAGGAGGAGGAGGAGGAGGAGAAAGGAGGAAACGAAAAAGAAGTGTACTTCCCTTCTGGTGTGTGTGTGTGTGTGTGTGTGTGTGTGTGTGTGCGCGCGCATGCACACGCATGCATGTGTTAGTGCGCGCATGTGTGTAGTTAGATATAAAAATGGCCTAGCCTGACTTGGTTTCCTAGAGCTGTCACCAAAACTGAATGCTGGGGAAGCATGGGTGACCACAAAATATAGAAGGTCCCCAAAGACAGAAAAGAGCAGCAACAAGGGCAGAGCTGAGCCAGGCTGGGCACCCGAGCTCTGGCCCTGTGGCTTCACAGCACAAAGCCCAGGGAGCTGCTGCACAGGGCAGAGGAAGTCACTGGGATTCTCCAGCTGCTTCCCTGTAGCCTCCACTTGGCTAAAGTGGCCTCATTGCCCCCTTCAGTGTGGCTTTTTGCAAAATGGCAACCTAGGCTCTGTATTGTTAATGCTTGCCTTGAGGGACTAGTTAAAAATAACAGTAATAAAACACTCACACACTCACACTCACACAGTCACACACTCACACACACTCATACTCACAGACTCACATACACTCACATTCTCACACACATAGTCACACGCTCTCATATTTACACACTCATTCACACTTACACACTCACATGCATGCATACTCTCACACACACATTCACACACACACTCTCATATTCACACTCTCACACTCTTGCACTCATATATACTCACACTTTCACACAATCACACACACTCTCATATTCACACACTCACATACTTTCACACACACACACTCACAGTCACATATTCACACACAGTCACACACTCATACACACCTACACACTCTACAACAGACTCCTCCTTTCCACTCTTGCATGTGTCACCATTCATTCTGAACACTCACCCGCACCTAAAGCACAAGAACCATGTCCCATGTCAGTGCCAGCGCCTGCTTGCTTCCTTTGCCCGCTGTTTCTCATAAGCTTGCTGACCTGGTTCTCAAGATGACCGCGTCTAGGAGTAAAAGAAGACCGTGTAGGATGGAGAAGGAGACACAGCTGGGCGTGACAGCCGGCAGCCCTGGGACACGGGTGGGTGAGGACTGCAAAAAAAAAAAAAAAAAAAAAAAAAAAAGACGCTGGAAAATGAGGCTCAATGCCAGGGGGAGCCTGGGTGGGGAGCAAAGGACCCACTGCGGTAGCGGCTTTGCAAGACAGCTGGTGGCCCTAGTGACAGCCCAGGACATGGTCAACCAGGGCAAAGAGCAGGGAGTCTGCACGGAAGGAGTCAAGCTACTGTGGGTGTCTGACATGGGGAAGACTCATCGACAGGTGATGCTTTGCTTTGGTGAAGTCTCCCACCCCAGGCTATACTGATAAGAGAAGTGGGCTCACAGCCCAGCCTCAGGTCCCCAGCATCCTGAAGCATCAGACGTGGCCAGGCTTAGATCTCAGCTCCATCATGGCAATGAGCGGGTGGCTGTCCAGCCTCCATGCCCTTCTCTGGACACTGGGTGCAGCTTCAGAGCTGGGGTTCAGTGGTAGAGCACTTGGCCGATATTTACAAAGGCCCTGGGTTCCATTCCAGTTATGAAAAGAAAACCCAAGGGGGGAGGGATAAGAGAGAAACAAATGAGGGAGGGAGAACAGGGGAGAGCATCTTGGCAGGTAGAATCTTAGATGGCCAAGACAAAGCTATAGAGAATACAAGCTCTGGTGTGAGAAGCTACACCTTCAGCTGACCCTGACCTTGGACCTGTGCTTATCCAAAGTGCTCATCACCTTCACCTGGTGTCACACACAGCAGAGAGGCAAGGATAGACGGGAGGAAGGGTCACACGCCCTGGGCTCAAACCTCATCTCTTGAATGTGTGATCTTGGCCACGGAAGCAACCCCACTGAGACTCAGCTTGCTCGTTCACCAAGTGGAAGGGAAATGCCAATGCCGGTGACCACCATCCCATGCCTTGGTTTACCCATCTGTAAATTGGGGGTGGTGAGCTTATGGTGCTAGGTAGTGTCCCCTCACAGCTGGAGGGTGTCCAGTTCAGAGAGCGAGGGGGAGAAGGTGGCCTCCCGGGGACTCAGCCCTGACTCTCTGTGGTTGTGGTGAGTTTTGGATACACCGATTTTTTTGTTCCTGGTGGATCATATGCGCACCCGTGCAGGAGCTGTCTTTGGATCTGTGAATGAAAGACACACACACATACACACACACACACACACACACACACACACACACACACACACACACATTAGCTTGTTTTTTTAAATGCCTAGGCTACATCAAAGGCTTGGCACTCCTAAACCTTCCCCTGCTACCCAAGGCCCAATGGGGCAAGTGGTCAGTGGCCACTCACCTGAAATCTCACATGGCTAGTTGGCTTTATCGCCTGTTGCTCCTGTATCTCAGCCTCCTTCCCCGAGTCGTGGAGATTCTCTCCCATTCCTCTCTGCATCCTACCATGTAACTCTAAGTGTCCTGCCCTGTGCCCAGCCATTGGTCTTGGCATCTTTATTGACCAATCAAAACCCAACTGGGGACAAACCTTCAGCGTCTGGACGTGCAGATTCCTGATGGAATCAAAGCATTAGAACCAGTCTCCAACCCTCTGTTGCCTGTTAGTGACTTCGGTAAAGATCCTCTGTGCCTCAGTTTCCTCTTTTGTAAAACAGAGGTGACAAGCATCAGATCTACCCACAAGGCTGGTCGAGAACTTAGCATTGAGAACAGAGCCACGGTTGTATCCACGGAGCTCAGGGAGTGTGCCCGGTCACTACGTCCCTGCACAGACAGTACAGGGGGCAGGGGAGGGAGGAACTGGAGACCCCTGGTTTGGGTGCTGCTCCCAGTCATCCACCCCCAGAGGATGAGAGGGGCTGGCTTTTATTCTTCTCTGTCCCTGTCTTTCATGCCAGCTCTGCCTATCCCCTACCTTGGGGACTTAACTCGAGGTTAAGCTGCAGCTTCTCCCTGAATGCCCTGGGAGTGTTCGACTCCCCCCAACCCCATGTTCCTGGCTAGCCCTCGGTACCCACATGCAGGCTCTGCTCTTCAGGGCCACCCTGTCTGTGAGTTTGAATTTAAGCGAAGAGGAGGGGGGAGGGGCAAAGGGCCTCCAGGGCTCACAAGAGTAGCCACTCAGTCATGCCATCCCCAGGCACCGGGGCACACTGGGGCTTGCCTATGGCTGTGCAGCATTGCTGACAGGGCTCGTGCTAGAACCTGGACTTTCTAAGATGCCACCTGCAAGGTTCCCTCTTGCTTGACATGAGCGCGTTCTTCCTGTAACTTTGTAACAAGTGATGGCAGGTGCACGAGCCAATGCAATGCTGACTTAGTCTCATACTCCGCAGGCCAAAGTCATAAGCAAGCCAGGAGGCTGTCATCCTCCTAGAACCTCCGAAAGCAGGATCCGTTGTCCTTCTTTTCAAGCATGTGGAAGCCACCCACGTCCTGAGGCTCACAGCCCCATGCGGTCCTGTGTCTGTGATCTATCTCCATCTGAATTCCATGCCTCCTTGGTGTGAGAATCCCTGTGAAGACACTGTCTTCCCTTCACCCCCACGTGACCCAGGCTAAGCCTGCCGTCAGGGTCTTCAACTGCAGCTCCAGAACCCCTGACGATATGGACAGGCGGGTACACCAGGTCCACTCGGTGCCCCTGGGGACTCCTCGTCTGCCGTCTGTGATAAGATGACCGTCAGGCGGCCTCTGTGTGCACACACTTGCTTACTGATGGTTGTCCTCCATATGTTCGAGAGCTGTCTGTGGCTGGTGGTGGAGCAGGAACTCGTGTGTCCTAGGGAGGAATCTGAGCTCAGGGCTGATCCAGAAGCACCCACTAGGACTGTGTGCCGATCAGCAGCTCCCAGCTGGGTCCTCTCCCTCAGGACTCTCCCTCAGGAATCCTTCTGGATCCTAAGAACTCCACTGTCCTGTCCTGTTTGGCCTAGGCAAGGTGACCACTGACCATAGTCCAGCCAGCCAGAGAAACTGTACTCATAGCATCCATAGGTGACTGCAGGGTAACCAAACTGGAATTGTTGACAAGGTGTAACACACACACATGCACACAAACACACAGAGATGCACACACACATGAGCACACACATACACAAACATGCATACCCAAACACACACAAACACCTACATGCAAACACACACACATGCACACAAACACACAAACATGCATACAAACATACACGCACATGCACACAAACATATACATAACCTACACAAGCATGCACATGTGCACACAAACACATATACACAGACACAAACACACAAACATGCACACACAGACACATGCACACAAACACACACTTGCACACAAGCATGCACTCACTTTCATGTATGTACACAGGACGAAATTTTGATACGGACAGCAACAGACCGTAGATGTGCGTTTAACATCCCTGAAACACACGCGTAGACCCCACTGTGATGATGTGTTACTTGGTTTTGTTGGTTGTTGCCACTGGATTTTCTCTTTCTGTTATGAGATGCTGAGAGGCACCCAAGGCCTCAAGCATGCTGGGAAGGTTCTGTGTCCCAGCCATACCCCAGCCTCCTGGGTGCTTCACAAACTGAAGGTCTAGATGCTGAGAGCGAGCCCCTTGACTCCAGACCCAGAGGCAGAGCTGGTATTTCAACCTTGACCCACTCCTGCCCTGTGAGCTAATGCAGGGAGACCTCACACATTTATAGGAGGGAGCGTTTCCAGAAGTCTGGAGTCGGGGCCCAGATATTTGGGCTGTGCCTAGGGAGAGCCCACAGGTCTGTGTTGCGGTGTGTCAGACTCTGTAGAGACCTGAAAAGGAAAACGAGAATCCTTCGTATTATTATGGCTTGAAAGAAGCCTGGAAACATATATTCCAAGATGGAAGGTGAGCTCATCCAGGAGTACATGCCAGGGGGGCGTCCGCAGGCAGCTTTCCAGAGAAAAGCGATGGGGGGAGGAAGCTGAGGCTAATGGCCAGATCGTGGAAACAGCAGGGGCAAAGCTGGAGGCCCCGTGACTGAACCCAGGGGCACAGGCTGGAGGGTTTTGTGAGTAGGGAGCGGATGATGGCCAGGAGAACATTTAGGGAACCTCAGGGGGTTCTGCTCTGTCTTCAGGCTCCTAAAGGGTTTGATTAAAAGGGCTGAGGCAAGCTGTCCTGCGTGAAGGGAGTCCACAGAAATCCCCCAGGGAGTCGGGGTACAGCAGTGGCTTCTATCCATGAAGTAGTCTTGGTGTTGAGGTCGGGGTAGCAGGAGGGAGAGTCCAAGGGGTTTCCTAAGCTGTTCCTCAAACCCCCTTAGTCAGCTGGTGGCCCGTGGGCTGTTTGAACGACTATTGGTGAGAGTTTCTTTTTATTAAAAGGGGACTCCCACCCTTCCGGAAAAACAACCCCCAGCTGTGTTTTGATGAAATTAAAAATGGCACTGGGGGAAATGCCACTGAGAGCTTCAGTTTTTCTCCTTATGGCACAGGAACAGATTCCAATAATAATTATGTTCCCTGTTTCCGCGCAGCCCCTTTTCCGCCCACCCTAGCGCAGCATCAGGCCCAGTGAAGTCTGGACACACACAGCTTCTAAGTACCCCCCCCCGCACCCCCCCCCCCCCCGTGCCTCTGCTCCTGGAGGCAGGGGACAGCATCCTAGGAGCTAAAGTTTCTAACCCAGCTGCCTCTGTGAGAAATGGGGATGGGGGCAGGGTGCCAGGTCGGGCTCTCTGCAAACAAAGCCCACAGATGGGTATCAGGTGACCTTAGCCCAGTCCCGTGCAATGTGGAAATAATGGTGGCGTCCACCCATGATGCATTCTTTGTGTCCTGAGAGATACAAATCTCAACTTAAATATTATTGCATTCTTTTCCTCTCGGTCAGAAAGGGGGAATGTATCCACTTACGTAAGCATCAGCTAGCTTCAGGCTTGGCTGGATCCAGGAGCTTGAGTGTACCCCTCCCCTCTCCCCCTCCCTCCCCCTCACAATTTACTTGTCCTTAAGTTCATGTTTTCTTTTATGAACTTTCTTCTCTGACAAGCTCTTTCCTTCGAACGCAGACTCTCCTCAGCATCCCCATAACCACATAATTGAACCACTTTGAGTGATTCTCAAATTACAGCCAAATTCTCTATCAGGGTTGCTGGTGATCAACCACAGCCTCGGGGACTGAGAGGTGGGTTGTGGATTGCCCTCTGTGGTTTCCCAGGCCACCGACACTGGCAGATGATCGGGGAGGGGGTGAGCCTCAGGGGAGAGCCAAGACCTCTCCAGTACCGGTCCTATCAAAGTGACTGGCAGGCAAGCTGAGTGCTTCATGGATGAAAGGAGACTTGGCGAGCATGGGCTTCCCCTGACTCCAGCACCAGGCAGCTCCCAGCACACAAGCTGTCACTGACTGACATGGTGTCCCACAGACCAGGCAGGCTCTCAGCTAGGGCTCGGGGTAGTGAGAAGAGAGCCCTCAATCTGGGAGCTCACAGCTGGACTTCACACCCGTGGACTACTAGCACCTCCCCCCTCCTGTCTGCACACTCATACGCTCATGTGTGTGAATACATGGGTGCTGAACACTGGCCTCCATTTTCTAGGAAGTCAGTTGTACCTCCTCCTACTAAGATGGGTCTTGCTAGTGTGGGTGCCAGGAGACTCCCAGGGCTGTGAAGGACCGCAGAAGCCCCCGCATTGCTCTGAATCAGATGGTGACTTCAGGCACCTTCGGACATAGTCAGCTTTGCCGTGGAGACTCAGCTGAGTGGAAGCAGTTGGGTCTGCTGCTCTCTGGGATGATTAATGCTTTTCCTGGTTTCCCAGGATAAAGCTGCAGAGGCTGAGGAGAAGGTTGGGCTGCCATACCTCCAGGGAAGGGAGGACAGCCTCCTGGTTGTCCCACTTTGAACTGCGTGCCCAACTGGGCATACAGCGCAGGGGTGCTAGCACACAGTAGGCGTGCAACAAAATAGGTCTTTGCACACTACAGCCCCAGCAACCGAGAAGAGTAAGGCAGGTCCTTCCCAGCTCTTGCTCTCTTGCTCTCTTGATCTGTCTGTCTGTCTGTCTGTCTGTCTCCCTCTGTCTTCCCCCCTCACTTCTTCCTTCCCTCCCTTCTTCCCTCTTTCTTTCTCCCTTCCACTCCCTCTCTCCCCTTTTCTGGCTTCAGCTCTTGCCTCCCCTATGCACCCCCAGGCTCTGATGTCACAATCAGCACTTGCAGAACTGAGGTTTTAATCCCAGCCCCCTCTTCCTGTGTCCACAAGCCTCTTCTGCCCAACCCTCTGCCCACTTGCTGTGTCGTGTCAGAAACAGACAGACGCGGCTGTGTTTCCATAGTGTCAGAATTTATCGACTAACAAATTTGCAAGGTTTAGTGTCTCAGTGATCACAATTTGTCATATAATTTGCCTGCCTTGGTGGCCTGGCCCAAGAGAATGCAGGCTCTTACATTACTGTCGTAATGACTAACGTTAGCTCTCAGAGCACACAGTAAATGTGTGTGTGCACGTGTGCATGTGTGAATGTGTGTACCTGCGTGTATGCATGTGTCTCTGTGAACACTTGTATGGTGTGTATATGTGTGCATGTGTGTATATATGTATATATGTGCATATGTGTGTGAAATCATGTGTGTGAACACGAGGTATGTATGTGTATGCATGTACATATGTGTGGATATATAAGTGCATATGAACATGTATGTGTAAATGTGTGCATGTGTGTGAGAACATGTGTGGTGTATATGTATGTACACTTATGTGTTAAATGTATGCATGTGTGTGAGAACATGTGGGGTGTGTGCACATGTGTATGAATGTGTACATATGTGAGAGAACATGTGTGGGGTGTTTACACATATGTGTATGAATGTATATATGTGTGAGAACATTGTGTTGTGTATGTATGCACATGTCTATGAATGTGTGCATGTGTGAGAGAACGCGTGGGTGGTGTATGTGTGCACGTATGTGTATGAATGTGCGCATGTGTGTGCATGGGGGTGTTGTTTCAGAAAGGATACAAGTCCCGGCAGCTGCCGCCGAGGTTGGGAGGCTCCAGAAGGCTGAGGAAGTCTGTGGAGGAGATGATGAGCTGGGTTGGAAGGCAGAATTGCAGAGTTGAGCCGTAAAGTGAGAGGTCAAACCTGAGACCAACAGCAGGAAATGGTCCTTGGCAGGAAACAGTGGGGCGGGTCTGGATAGGCAGACAGACAGATGGGTCAGCCGACAGTAGGCCCGCATCAACATTGAGGGACCAGGCTGGGGAGTCCTGGGTCCTTCATGTACATAGCAGGTGTCGGTAACGGGTGACAGGTTAGTGTGGGGCATGCCAGCACAGGGGTGGTGTCCATCACTTTATGGGGTCCAGGTGAGGGAGTTCCACCCTTTACTTGGTGTCTCCTAAGTTCTGGGCCCCGTTTCCCTATATGATGTTAACATACCCCTGTGTCCCCAGAGTCTCAACTCTCCCTAATAAATTTAGAGGCAGCTGCCTTCCTAACCCTGGGGAATATGCCATTTATTCCCTTGCTGGATGGGTGGAACCTGACAGATGGTATAGTTTCTGGCTCCACCCAGGGGCCCAGAGTCCTCCTCCTCCTCCCTCAGAATGGAGTCAAACCTGCTTATAAAATGGAATCTCCTTGGCAGCGTGCATCCTGGAAGACTGTTAGTATGGACACCCTGATGTCAGCTCTGTCATTTCCACTTTCTTGACCTCTCTGAGCTTCTTAAACTCATGTTGCCTGCCCCAGGACCTTTACACATGCTGTAACACCCATTTCTTAAACTCACATTACCTGCCCCAGGACCTTTACACATGCTGTGACATTCGTTTGCCCAGTTGGCTACACTCCCCATTTCAGGACAAAGCATTCCTTCTTGGCAGACCTGGGTCCCTCCCTGGATCCAGTCACATCTGGAGATGTGTCAGTCCCTTAGAGACCTATGACTGACACGTGACCTGAGTCGCCTCTTCCAGACCATCTGCCCGGGAACTGGGAACTGGGAACTAGGAACTGGCTGCCACTGGGTCTGATCCTTTTCCAGGCTCACACTGGTGCAGAGAGCTTAGTAGATTGGAAGTTCACAGATGAAGCTGAGTGGAGAGAGACATTAGGACACCCACATACATGTTAGGGCGTGTAAATCTACATGCCTGTTTGAGAACACGGCAGCGCTGACTAACGTAGTTCAGCCAGCCCCACACCATATCAAGATACAAGATGTGACGGAAAAGAAGCCACTTAAAACATCTGGGATCCCAGAATGCACAGGGAGCCTGAGACTTGAACTAAGCAAGGAATACTATACAGCCACAACAATGGACGTACGCCACCAGCGGAAGCCTGTGCTAAAATAATGCCAACAGAAAAAGGCCCAATTAGCAAAAGGCACATACTGCAAAACTCTGTAAGAAGTAGAAGGTAAACTACAGTTCTGGGTGTGCGCTCAGGGAGAGAATGTCAATCAAACGGTGGGGGGAGGGGGGAGGTGGTGCATAAGGGAATTTCCCAGCAACACTATTCACCAGTGGCTGCACAGATGTGTTCATTGTTTGTATATATAGGTCTCGATTATCACAGAGACGACCCCCATATTCCCAGATAATTCTGTCTGGGGCCAGCAGGCCAGGAAGCGCTTAGGCCCCAGGCACAGACCATGCCTGGTTGCTGCACTGCTGCAGGGGATTAGGGGGTGGGGGATCTTTTGCTACAAGGTCCCAATATGTAGTCTAGATTGGCCCTAACCTGGCTATTTCTCCTGCCTCAGCCTCCCCAGAGTTGGAAAGAGAGGTGTATGGACAGATGCCACACCCAGCTCCGCATCCTGCTTCAAACCAAGTCAGTCTCTGCTGCAGAAAATCCCCAAGAGTCCAACCTGTGTCAATGAAAGCTCTTTGAGTAGCCCCTGCCTTGGCTCAGAGGCTACCAGGCAACTGTCCCTCCTGTTCTCAAAGTGTGATAAGGTGGGGGGAGGGGGGTTGCCCCAGAAAAAAATTACAAAAGAAAAAGAAAGAAAACTCAAGATTCACTGTGACGTCTCTATCTTTGGAAGACACCGCCACAGGCAAGGAGATAACCATCCTGTGTGGTCCCAGTGACAGGGTGACAACCCCTGCAGGGTTGGGCAGGGAGGGACAAGGTACTCCAAGGTGAGGTGGCAGAGGCCAGCCCATAGTGACTGAGCCCAGACGAGGAGCTGGCATCCAGGCTCAGGGGGGTCAGGTCTCTGTAATCACTACTCATCTGGGGATCTCCTCCTTCTGCCTGGACAGGGGGATGTGGCTGGAACCTTCCTCTCCCAGAAGTAAGAGAGTGGAGATAGCCTCTGCCTGTGAACCTGGGTCTCAGCTAGAAAGCAACACCCCTGAGGTTCTCACAGACCCTTGATGCTCAACCAGAGCAGGATGGAGCTGGATTCTCACAGAGTGACCCTGCAGTCTGCTCCTGCATCCCAACTCCTCTGTTAGGTGTGATAGAGTCCCGCAAAGCTCAGAACCATTGTAAGCAGCTTGGGATTTGTCCAGCATCTCCCCTGCCTCAGCACTGAACCCCAACCCTCCCGATACCCTGGTCTCAGGCAGCCCTGGGAATGCTGAGGACTGCTCTGCTACCAGCCCTACAGGACAGACACACAGCCCGGAAGCATAGCCAGGCGCTGACTAGGAGAAGGCAGGAGGCCCGTCCTTACTGGTTGGGGTCCAGCAGGGCTTCCTGGAGGAGGTGGCATCCCAAGTGGAGTCTTTGGAGAGAGGGGTGGAGCAAGGTCATGGTGTGGACTGGAAAGGGTCACGGCAGGTCTTTAGCTCGCCGTGCTGAGCACGGAGGTTTGGGGAGAGGTTGAGAAAAGACAGGAAAGTGTTTATTAAAAGACAGCACTGGGGTCCCGTGGGGTGCCACACACCTGTAATCCCTGCACTGAGTGCTCAGGAAGTTGGCAGGAAGATTGAAGTGAGTTCCGGGCCAGCCTGGGCTATAGTGATCCCTTAACAGTCAGCTGGGAACAGGGGTCATGAGAGCTGCCATGTCTGTGACTCCATCATGGTGGCATAATGGCTCCATTAGACCTGGTGGCAGTGGTATGCACTGAATGTTTGCTGAGAGACTGAGTGACGGAGGCACACGGAGGTGGGGTCTGAGCGGGAGTCATGGTGGCAGCTGATGTTGGAGGAACGGTTGGGGCAGCACTCGGGTGACAGATCCAGATAGACGGAGCGTGTTTCTGCGGTGGCATAAGGCACACCCACTCCCTCATTCCCTCCAGGACTCTGGTTATTTCATCCTGGGCAGAGGGTCACAGAGGTCATGGTGGCCAGAGAAAATCTAACAAGGATTATGGGCAGTCACAACCAGGATTCACGGCTTTGGAAATGGAGGATCAGGTTTACTGATTCTTCTCTGGCTAGTGTGGATGGTCTCTAGAGCTGAGTGTCCCACAGGTAAGCCAGGCCAGGGGAAGCCATGGGCAAAGGCTCCTGGTTAGTATAGTGCCATCTGCTAGAAAGCTGCAGAGTGACCAGGCCCTCTTCTACTTTATCTTCCCAGGCCCTGGCCACTACTGTCACCCACCACATCCACAGGCACCCAGATTCCGTCTGCCCAGTCCCCAGTGCTGCCACCTGCCAGGCTCCTCACAGCCCTTACCCTGTTAGGAGCTGCTGGGTTCCCTCAATCACCTTTCAACACCCCACCCCCACCCTGGATGCACCACCAGAGCCAGGCCCTTGGTTGCCGGGAAATGAAAGAGTACAGATGTGGAGTGACCAGCTCTGTGTTTCTTCTCATCCCCATGGTGTGTGTGGCAGAGGTGGGTGAGCTGAGAACATCTGGAACACCCAACCACACCCCTCGTCATTTTGCACTTGGGGAAAATGAGGCCAGGAGAAAAAGAGGTTCATCCGTGGTGCAAAGCTACCTGGGATCAAAGCCCGGATGTAGCCTGCCTCTGCCCCTGCCGCCTCCCCAGGACACCTTGTACACTGTAGAGCTACCAAAACATTTATGAGGTACAGCCGCATGAGGCTCAGTGGGTCGGCTCCCAGAAGCTCCGGCTCTCTCTCCGAGAGCTTTTAGACATGAAAAGCTCTTCCACAGGGGAATGGCTAATTAATTGTTCTCTTTGGTGAGATAACACTTCTCTTTTCCTGAGACGGTGTTTGCCTCCCTTGAGGTCCAACCAGTTCTTTCCAGCAAGTCTCTGCCCTCTCCACCTCCCCCCCCCCCCCCCTTTTCTGGGCCAGAAAGAGAACTAAGCTTGATAAGAGGGCCATAGATCCCTGCCCCGACGTCACTGCCCTCCTGGGTCTGTCACAGGGCGGAGGGGACGATTTGGTTCTTCACAATGAGGGCATTTAGCAGAACCCTCATCCCCTGGGACCTTGGAGAAAACTGAGGAAGAGGAGAAAGAAGAAAGACAGAAATCAGACCCAGAAACCTCCCCATCGAGGGAGACAGGCTGGCAGCCTAGACCCAGCCAGCTCCAGTTTCAGGGGATTTCAGCAAATGCCCTCTGTGACTTGGTTTCCCCACAGGCAGCCGATAGGGACGTGGCCAAGGAACGACAAAGTTGGAGCCCCGTTCAGCTCCAGGCAAGGCTCCAACCTGAGCAGGGCAGGGTGGAGAAGGAAGGAGAACAAGGCTCCAGTGTGTACCTGCCTCAGAGTGCCAAGCTCTGAAGCCTCCAGCCAGGCTCCCAGGGTGATCAAGAAGCTACCGTGTAGCCAGAGGCTGGAGCCTGGCAGCCACCGGTGCTGCAGACTGACCCTGGGCAGAGCATGTGCAGGACAGCAAGAGGGATGTGCCTTGTGACTGACGGAGTCAGCCTCAGGGCAAAGAGGACAGCAAAGAGTTAGCCAGGTATCCATGGAAACCCTAAGGTGGGGACTTGAGCTTCCTTTCCCTGGGACGGAGGGCTGTGACTGTGACAGGGAGAGCCCCTGGAAACAGCTGGGGTGTAAGACACGGGTGGCTGGGAGTATAACCTGGGAGCATCTAGTGTTGTAAGGTGAGGGGAACCACATCTGCATGAGGTGGGTTCCTCCTGACAGCCTTAGTGTCACAGCCTGTGACACACTCAAGATTTTGCTACGTGAGCACCTCTGACAGGCGACTTAATTCCCGTGCCTCGGTTTCCCCACCTCTGACAGGCGACTTAATTCCCATGCCTCGGTTTCCCCGTATTGTAAAGGGAATCTGCGCAAGTGTTCAACCTGGAGGACTGTTCTGAAAAATCTGAGAAATGAACACAGGGCAGGCCTGGAGCAGAGCTGACTCCACTATGGTTCGAGAGAAGCAAGGGGCTCTGCCTTTGTTTTTGAGAAGCTCCGTCTTGGTGTGTGTCACGAGCAACTCAAGTTGAGGACCCGGGCTGTGCCCTGTGTGACCACAGCCGGAGTCCCTGGGTGTCTCTCTTGCAATGACCCACGTAGAACTGAGGTAGCAACACTTCTGCCTCTTCCTGCTTCCTGCTCTTGACCTCACACAAGCCACTGAGAGTTCTGGGGTATACCTGGATCTGTTTCTAGGGGAATACCACAATGGCTGAAGGCTTGCTCAGAGGGTAGAGAGACTGCAAGGACTGGCCCAGCATCCCAGAGTCAGCCATGGGGTGGGGTGAAGGTAGGGGGAGATTTCATTCCAGGCTTGCCAAGTCAAAGGGCAGGCATGTAGGGGAAAAGGACCCTGTGCCTTGGTAGAAGGGCTTGGCTGAGCCCAGGGCCCTGAAGAGACTGGAACTGAGGAAAATATTGCCAAGTCCTGAGCCTCAAACCTTTCTGGGGAGTGCCAGAGATGTGGGGAGCACTAGAGATGTGGGGAGCACCGGAGTTGTGGGGAGCACCAAAGATGTGGGGAGCACCAGAGCCGTGGAGAGTAGGGAACGCAGCTGCTGTGGTCACCACAGGCTACCCCAGGCAGACAGCAGGACAGAGGAGAAGAGAGTCCAGCGAGACTGGCCAGAGTTACAGGTCTGACAAAGGATGTGAGGGCTCTCGTCTGTCTGCACCCTGCCGGCGGCTTTCCTCATCCAGATACAGCCAGGACAGGGATGGCAGGCGGGCCAGAGGTCTAGAAGTACTGAGTGTCCCCCGAGAGTGCTGGCAGTGTGTTCCTCTCAGTAGTGATCTCCCATTCTGCCTTAGAACAGCCACACGGACAAACGCACCCCAAGGCCAAGATGGATCCTGCCCGTCTAACGTCAAGATCTGGGTCATGCCAATGCGAAGCTGCGCCCCTTCCTGGTCCAGAGCTGCCACTCGCCACACTCAGGTCTCAACTCATCCTGGATGCTGGTGTCCTTGCCTACTTCTCTCCCTTGTGGTGCCACCGTGTCCCCACGTGACCCAGACCAGCCTCTCTCTCATCTCAAGGCCTACTAATCGCATCACGATCCTGGGAAGGAGGATGTGGGTGTGTTTGGGGGGTGGGGCAGAAAAGGCTCCAGGATGCTCCCTGAGGGAGGCGTCTTCCGGTGTGCAGCCCCAGTGCACTCCCCCTGAGTGAAGAATCATGGGAAATATGGGTGCGGTGTTCACTAGGGACGGTTCTAAGAATCCCTGTCCCTGCGACAACCGCAGAGCGACTAACATGAGGAAAGTGGGTTTGACGTTCTCTGCATGGCCTGCGGGGGACGCTGTGGTTACCCAGAAAAAAACTCACCCCTGCTGCAGGGGGAGGGAGGCCCTGCAGGGGTCCTAAAGGTGGAGAGAGGTGTTTGATGCCCCGCCCCCGCCTCATCTGCTCAGCGGCCTCAGCCAAGGCTCATTACTTTCCAGGCCTCAGTTTCCCTGTTTGCATAAAGACAGTTCTAGCATTCTCTATAGTGCAGATGTGACTTCACTGGTAGCTTGTTCGGAGCTGGCTCAGGTGGTGTTGACAGCCTTGGAAGATAGCCAACATGCACGGCGGCGGCGGCGCCTCACCCCCTAACCAGAGCTACTCCCCTCCCATCGCTCCTCAGACACACAGATCCTGGCTCTCAGGAGGGAGCTGGGTTTGATTCGGGGTTTTATTCAGCCCTGTAGCCACGTGCCCATCTTACTTAGTTATGATCTGGTTGTTGAATGACTGTTTGACTGGGCAAAGAAAGGGCGGTATGATTTCCATGATAATCCAGGAGGTTGGTGCTCAGCAAAAGGCCGGGGCCCCCATCACCCTGGATATCCCAGTGAACTCGTGAGCCAGATAGAGCTGGATTCGAATCTCAGCCCTACCACCGATGAGCTGTGCGGTCTTCAGCAGGTTACTTCACCTCTCTGAGCTTTAGGTGTCTTACGTGTTCGCTGGAGATGACAAAAATACTGACTTTAGGAGTGTCTGTTTAGGTTTAAACGAGATGATATATGTGAAGTGTTTGTTTGGGTTTAAATGAGATGATGCATGCAAAGTGGTCAGGCTTAAATGAGGTGATACATGCAAAGACCAGCACCTGTCACAGAGCCACACAAATATTCAGTTAGAAGCGCTTTTATTGTTAATATTGGCCCACCACCCCCATTGGCCCAGGAGGCCATTCTGGAGGTGTGTGGGGACGCCTGTTACGAAGCGGTTCCCACACGCGGGCCTCATTCTGTCCCAGGCGAATTTCCGTAGCAGCTCAACTGCTCAGACGCCGTGTGTTGAAAGTGTTTTCCCGAAGGCTCGCCAAAACTAAAAATTTCATGCGAGGAGAAAATAGTCTTTTTTTAATTTGGTTTTGCGTCGTGTCGTGTGGTAGTCAGATGGGGAGAAGAGGGAGACAGACGTGTCGGTTCCTCACCGAGAAGAGGGGGCTGGGCTGGGAAGCCTGGGGGAGGGGCACCTCCCCTCCCATGCTCCTCTTGACTACAGGTCAACACCTTGAGAGGTGACAGAAAACCCCAGCTTAGCCAGTGGCCAAGCACAGCTTTTCTAAAAAAGGCTCGACAACGCAGGGACAGTCCCATCTCCTTCTGCTCACTTCCCTGTGAGCTGGACCCTGTACTTTCAGGAATGGCGAGTGGCGGCTGGGTTTCAGAGGAGCCTTTTGAAGAACCGGTTGGAATCTGGCCCGGTCTTTGTAGGAAGGAGCCAGTGTTCTGAAGAATGGGGTTAGACAGGCTGCGGGACTGCACAGAGGCAGATGGGCGTGGGTGTGTAAGGTGTGTGGAACCCATCCTAAACCCCAAGTGCAGCTGTCCCAGACACCCCGGGTTTTCTGAACCCCCCTCAACTCAAATCCAACATGGAGTCCCCACTTAATTCTCCCTCCCGTGGGTGTGGAGAAGTGTCCCTAGGGACACACCTGACCCCAGGGCACTCAGCACCCTCCCTCGGCCCTGGCAGCAAAGCTCCATCTCCGTGGGGCAGGGGACCTTCTACGTAGCTGGTGTGGGGGTACCAAGCATCTGATGTCCCTCCAGGCCCTTGGGGGTTTAAACAACCATGTTTTCCCCTTGCCCATCTCACCCAAGACCTCCTCCCAGAGAGTGGGTTAGCAAATGGAGAAAAGGTTGGTTTCCTGATCGGTTTTTTGTTTGTTTGTTTGTTTTGTTTTGTTTTGTTTTTTGTCAACTTGACACAAACTAGGGTCATCCTGGGAGAGGAGCTTCAATAGAGGAAAAATCGGATTGGCCTGTGCAGAAGTCTGTAGGGGCGTTTCCTTGATTGATGATTGACGGGTGGTGTGGGTGGGTCCCGCTCGGGCCCCGCCCACTGTGGGTGGAGCCATCCCTGGGCTGCTGGTCCTGGGTTCTTTAAGAAAGCAGGCTGAGCAAGCCATGGGGAACAAGCCAGTAAGCAGCACCCCTCCATGGCCTCTGCATCAGCTCCTGCCTCCAGGTTCTGCCCTAACTTCTTTCAGCGACTGGGACACCTAAGCCACACAGACCCGCTCCTCCCAGTTTGCTTTTGGTCGTGGCGTTTATCACAGCGATGGACAGAGTGTGGCCTCGAGGTGGCGGCTCCCTACGGCTCACTCGGCTCACTCGGGGTGTTTATTTGCTTTCTGCGCAGGGCTAGACTTGACTTTGGGGAAAACTTTCTGTCTAGAAAAAAAAAAAAAAAGTTAGCAGAAAGCAGAGCGTTCCTTCATGCTGGCCTCCAGGTCTCCCAGCATCCTATCAGAGCAGCTTAGGGGCTACGTATGTGTTACTGAGGCCCATGGCTGGCTGAGGGCTCCCTCTTGTACAGTCTTCGATGGTGACAACTGTAATGACCCACCGCCAGGCACAATAGTGAGCTCAGACTCAGTCGCCCGAGCCCCTTGCAACCATGGAGATTTCTCCCATCACCACAATGTACCTTTTCTTGATTTGTATAAAACAGTTAATTAGCTTGGCATATGCCTGTAATGTCTTTACTACAGAAACAGACGCAGGAGGATCATCAGTTTGAGGCCAGCCTGGGCTACCCAGCAACACATATCTCAAAAAAGATTAAAAAAAAAAAAAAAAAAAAACTTTTTAGTGTTAATTTCGTTTCTACGATTTAAAAATGGAACCATGTCATAAACAGAGATGCGGGATTTCTGAGCACATGCTGATGTCCCAGAGGACCCTGGGGTGAGGCCACACCCCAGCTGGCTGGTGGCTCTCTTCTCTCTTTCTGCCATTCCATTTACTGTTGACCCTCTCCCTCCCCTGAAGGAATTTGAGTCTGAGACTCTGACCTTGCCCCCTGTGACCACAGCAGTCCTTCTTTAAAGGTCATTGTTGTATCTGCCAAATGTCATAGTCTGGCCACCTGCTTGAAATTATAAAGAGTGATAGATACGGGCATCATAGGAGCGAATCCTCTGCAATTCAGGGGTAGCTCATGTGAGGTCACTCAGCCAGCCAGCCATGGTGCTATCCTGGGCTATCCTGGGCTCCCCTGTGCTCTCTGATCAGCGGTGCTCCAGTTTTCAAGGCTGCCTGGCCCCACAAACCCCTCCTGCGGCTGCCGTGCTCTGGGTCGGTCAATAATTTATGCTAACACTGCACCTCACCCCACTGACCCCCTTCCTGGAGTAAGGCAGAGAACTGGACACCCAGAGATTAAATTGCACACCTTAGAGGACTAGTGCCAGGGCAGGGGTGGGGGAAGAAGCAGGATGCTCCAAGCCAGAGCTCCTGAGGCTCCCAGACATGAAGTCACACCTCGCCAGGCTGTGTGTGGGACAGACAAAGCCCTCCTGGCTGAATGTTGTCTGCAACCTTACGCCATTCAGGGTGGTTTTCCCATTAGGCTCTCAGCCTTTCTGCATTTCTGGCTCTTCATATACCTGGCTCTGTGCTGATCCTGGGTCCTATTAACTCCTTCGGTTCTCATACCCTGTTGGGAAAGAATCACTGCTTGTCTCAGAGAAGCTACATACAGGTGGAGGTGACTATGTTCAAGCTCCCCAGGCATGAAGCTGCCTCTGCCGGACGCAGCCCCCTGGAACAGGTTTCTATTGTACAGTCTCTGCTCCCTGCCTCCACCCTCCCACAAGAGAGTCAGCGCTCAACAAACACTGAGCCACAAAGCTCCCACTACTCGGGTCACATGAAAGTGAGGACTTGATCTCCAGGCCCAGAGGGTCCCTGAAGCATTCCTCAATGGGAAGGCAGCTGTGAGAGATGGGCTGTTGACAATGTGGGCTTTTCTCCCTGGTGACATGTTTTCAACATAGAACTTCCCCGGGCTAGAAACACAGTCCAAGGGCTTGGCATCACTGGGTCTGTTATTGACAGCACAGTCCTCTGGGGTCCCTCATGCGCTCAGATAAAGACATTTGCCCAGCCAGACCCAGCCCACTGTGTGAGAGCTATAAGGCCTGCTCCTTACAGCTCCAGATTTAACATGGTGGCTTGGCTGGTCTGGATGACGACTTGCGATGAGGGGACCTCTGAATGTGAGCTGCTTCTGGGACCCAAAATGACAGTGAGTCATGATGGTGTGTCTCGGGGGATGGGAACACTGTTGCTGGACTGGGCTGGGCTGGCCCTAGGACTCTGCAGATCCTAGTGGCTAGACAGACAGAGCTCTGGATCCCAGCCCTCTGGGGTTCTATGTGACATGACATAAGACATATGTGGTGTGGTGTGACCGTTGGGATGATGTGATTCAATTGGTGTCCCATGAGCAGTGTTGTGTGACATGCATGTGACATACAGTTTGATCCCCAATACAAGGCAAGTCTAACCCTCCTCAGCTCCTGGTGGGACCACATCCCAGTCAACCATTTGGCATAAGCCAAAAACAGGACTGTAATGATGCTTTGAATGCCTGATTTTACAGGACACCCCAGCTCAGGTGCACACCTCTGTGTAGCCTGTGGGTCCCCCCTCAACACCATGGGGCAGGCTGGACTTATAGCCCCCTGTCACTGCCCAGTAGTAGGAGAGAGTCCTGAACTACATAATCACAGCCTGGGGCAAAGTCCCCACAGAGGACATGAAGTTTCCATGCAGGCCTTCCATATTTTGATAAATTTGAGCGTCAGAAGTCAGATCACCATAAAGCTACAACCCTCTGTAGACTATGTGTGACTCTGCCCACCATACTACAGAGAGTGCCTGCTGGCTTCTCTGGTGGAGACTGACGCACCTGAGACATAGTGCAGACCTGGAGGCTCCCCGGCTCAGTCTCAGCATCAGTATGGCCTCTTGGCATTTCTCAGAGGCAGCTTCAGTTTTCTGACTTATAAGGTGGGGATGGAACCCGGGAAGGAGAGGGGCAGTGCCTGCATCGGGCAGCCAGTTAGATAGCATTGGGAAGGTCAATATCAGGTCTTGGTGCAACCATGATGCACAGCTGGGTCTGTGGCTCTGGATGAAGTCTTCCCTTCTCTGCACCTCAGTTTATCTGTCTGTCAAATAGCATGAATTTCAACCTGCCTCATAGGGCCACCATAATCAAAACACAGTGCATTTAGGGATTGTGACAATTTGGATTGGGCGTGTCCCTGTCCCTCAAGGCTTACATGCTGAGGCTTGGTCCCCAGTGTGGCAGTGTTCAAAACTGACTGGGTCACGAGGGTTCTGACCTGGCTATCAGACCATCCACCGATGGACTCATAGCTGAATGCCCGGCTGGGAGATGGCAGGTACTGGAGGAATAGCCTAGCAAGGAGAAGGGAGGCACTGGAGGTGTGCCCTCAAAGGGGATATATTGTCCTCAGTTCTTCCTGCCTTCCTTCCTCTCCCTCCTTCCTTGGCTTCCCTTCTCCCTCCTTTTCCTGGTCACCACGAGGTAAGCAGCTTTCCTCCACCATGCGTTTCCACCATGATTTCCCTCTCACCACAGCCTGGAAATAATGAGACAGAGTAGACAGGGACTAAAACTTCTGAGCCAAAGCAAACCTCTCCTTGCTGTACGTTATCAAGGCAACAGGAAGCCGACTGACATGGGTGCAGCTCTGGGACTCAAGTCCTAAGGCCAGGACCTCGGAACACAGCCTGGTTGGGAAGCAGATTGTTGGACAGATGATTGCTGTGCAGTTGAAACACAGTAGAGTGGATCCAACACAAGAGGACAGTGACCTTTAGAGAGAAGGAGGGGCTGGTGAGATGGTTCAGCAGGTGAAGTGTCTGTACCCGCTGACCCTCATGGTGGAAGGAGAAGACAGAGCTGACTCCCATAGTTATCCTCCGACCATTGAATACTCATGATTGATTGATGATAGATAGATAGATAGATAGATAGATAGATAGACAGATGTAATCTGTTAAAGGCACCCATTCTTCAGCCCCAGCTCCCGTCACCATCTGAGGTTATCCCTATGTCCACCTTCATGGAGCAGCTTCTTGCTGTAGCCGGTGAGTGAGGGTTATGCTGGATGTTACTGGGGAAACCTAAATCTGGCCAGTGTGCCAAGAATAAGAGATGGCGGAGTGCTCAGCCTTATAAATGAGGCAGAGACCAGGAGCAATTAAGAGCCAGTCTTGGGGAAGCTGTGCAGGGTACCGCCTCCACCCTCACGCATGCGCAGTGAACCGCCTCCACCCTCACACAGGCCAGCAACCCTGGTTGTCAGTGGGTCTCACCCAAAACAGAGGCATGAGTGGAATGGACGTGTCGTGAAGGAAGGGTCCAGTGGGAGACCGAGAGGTGAGAGGGGAACGGGGCACGAGAGCCTCTCACATTTATTATATAAGTTATGAAACTGTCAAGCAATTGTAAAAATGATTTAAGATGGAGGGTAAATATGGGAGACAGGCGTGCAGAGACGAAGGCAAGCACGAGAGGAGTGGGTGGGTGCCGCTACCAATCGTCTGGTACCGCCGCAAAGTCAAGGCAAGCCTCGTGCCCTCAGACTGCAGGGGTTCTCACCTTCCTAACGCTACAACCCTTTGAACACGGTCCCTCATGCCATGGTCACCCCCAATCAGAAGTCTATTTTTGTTGCTACTTCATAACTAATGAATCATAAGATAAATATCTGATATGCGACCCCTGCAAAAGAGTCATTAGACACCCCCCCCAAGGCGTCGTGACCCATAGGTTGGGGACAACCGCCTCAGAGGGACCCCACCCCTATTGACAGGTGAACGGTGTTGTTGGTTTGTGGTATCTTGTCAGCTGTAGCAAACAGTCATGGTTCAGACCTTAACATAGAACCTGGGACGGAGTGAGCAGAGGTTCCTTTATCTCCGTGTTGGGCCCTCTGTGGACAAGACCGTAGTTTGGGGTTCAGCTGGGATTGGGATTGGGATTGGGACCCGGACCCTTCCCAGATGAAACCCATGAGCTCGTCACCTCATGCTCTCGTCTGCAGTTGGTCGGTTCCATTCTCTGTCCGTTGATTTACATTTCTACCAAGAAATTGCTTGTTTGGAAGTTAACTTACTAGAAAATATAAAACCAATGTGCTTTCCCCTAAAGAGGCTAATCACCATTCATAGTCAAAGGTGTGCTTTCCCCTAAAAAGGGCCATTTGTAGTCAAAGGCAGCAGGGCACTGCTCCAGCAGCCTTGGGGCTCCAAGCCTGAGGTTAGGGTGTTAAAGACCTGTAGGCCATAGCCAGGGCTCTCCTGATTATTGGAGGAGATTCAGCCCGGACAGTGTGACCCCACCCCCTTTCTATTGTCCTATTGAAATCTTCCATTCTGTGTAGGGTCTGTACTTGTGTGTACTTTTCCCACATTGGACAGGCAGATTTACCTCTCGGAACCTTGACCCCCACCCATGTTTATACAACAGGGTCGTCCTGGTACCTGCCTGAAAGGACACACCAGGAAATGGTTCTTCCTTGACATATTTGTGAGGTGCCAGCTCATGAATCGGGGGCCCAGGGGTGGATGCAGGATTCGGGCTGAACTCATGAGCAGGCAACGTCTGTGGCTGTCAGTCAAGGCTCCTTCCCAGGAGAGCTTTGGCAAAAGCCTTTCTCGGGAGTGTTTACTGCCCTTGGGATCTTGCCAAGGTTAAATGTGAGACCAGTCCTGGTGACACTCACTCGCTTGCAGACAGGACTGTTAAACTTGAGGTGACTCACAAAACATGATGACCAGGTAGGTAACAGCCAAAATAGTTATGGTCCTTCTCTTTTGATGAAGCCATGAGTGAGTCTACTTAATGCCCTGTGGATCCAACTAACACTAATGTCACCTCTTAGATTGGGTGTGTGACCGTCCTCAATCTTTGTCTCGGGATGCCCAGCATCTGTCCTCAAATTCTACATGCTGGGTGCTACCCACAACCCAGACCTAGAGTGTTCAGAAGCCTTGAGGCTGTCTACAGTACCCCTCACTCAGACAGGATTCCATCGGCTGACGGTGGTCTGAGAGGGACTTTCTGAAAAGAGAATCACTTATTTTAACTCAAGGACACCATGATCCACCAGGATCTTGCTTCAATTGTGGCTTGACCCAGGCTCACACGAAGCCCATCTGTTTTTAATTTCTCACATCATAGCCCACTCCCCTACCCTCGGGCTGCCTGCAAGGAGCCCAGGCTTACCTCTCCCAGGTGCCCAAATCATAGGATGTTGAAAACCTCAGTCTCCCAGCTCAAGTCTGTGAGCACTAGCTGGAGATGTTGGGAAGTGAAGAGAAGCAAAACGTGTGTGTGTGTGTGTGTGTGTGTGTGTGTGTGTGTGTGTGTGTGTGTGTGTAGGGGGTTCAATCTGAGGCTCCCAAGGTTCCTATATCTTTTCAGAAAAAGAAATGACTCATTGCAGAAACCCAGCAACAAACATATACATACATACACTTGCATATAAGCATACACACACATGTGCACTCACACACACATATACACACTCACAGATGCACATACATATACTCACAGATATACACGTAACACACATACATGTACACTCACACACATAGATGCACATACATATACACACTCAGAGGTATACACATAACACACACATGCACACACATACAGCCACAGATATACATATAACACACTCACACACACATGCACACTCACACATGCACACACCTTCATCCTTCATACACAGCACATGCATGTACTCACACACAAAGACACTCACTCTTACACATACAGACACACACAGACAGAGAGAGAGAGAGAAAGAAAAAGAGAAAAAGAGAGAGAGAAAGAAAAAGAGAAGAGAGAGAGAGAGACCTCATCCCCAGTGCCATGTTGCCTGGAAATAACAAGGTAGAAGTCAGCTTGATGAATGGGACACTGTTCCTTGCACTGATTTCACCTGGAAGCTGTAGCTATTTTGGGTTCTGGTGGAGCCCTGGTTAAGCTTAGCTGGTTACAGCACCCTGGGCACCTGAGGTAAAGGGGATGAGGGAGGAGCAGAGAGAAGTAGAGACATGGCCCTGGAAGCAGCACCCCTGGCTGAGACCTCACTTCATACTGTCAAGCTGGAGCCTGTGGTGACATTAAAGTCCCCTCTGAGTCACCACTTCTGCATCTGCTCCTACTCAGTCTTGTCCTGCCCCACCTCTGCCAGGTGTCTTTGTGCATCTCTTAGGTCTCAGCCTGGCTTCCTATCCCCAGACTGGCTGGGAATGCCCTCTTCATGATTCCACATCCTCGGACACTGGAACCCTCTAGATTCTGCATGTGCTCCTTGAGTGTCTCTGGGCAGCGACTCCTCACTGAGTCTCTCTTTCTTTGTCTTTCCAATGGGATAACTAGAACTCTTTTTTGGGAGATTTGTGTTAGATAATCATGTAATTGATTGACGTGGGGTGAGGCTCAACAAAGGCTAACTTGAACGAAATCCAAGCTGAGTAGCAAGCAGGGAAAACAGACTTCTGCTCCTTCACTGTGTGGGAAAGATGGGATGCCAGCATGGTGGTGAGTGCCAGTAATCCCTGGCTTGGGAGGATGAGGAAGAAGATTGCTGGATCACATAGCAAAACCCATTATCAGAAGAAATAACAACAAAGACTGGAGCCAGAGCTTGACCTACCGTCTCCTTCAGCTCAGTGCCCAGCCTATACAACTAGTTCAATAAGGCTTCACCTCCACACCCTAGTGTCCCCAGCACCGCTGAGCACAGACAGACCTGCACTATTTAGCTGCCCAGGGGTCTCACCAGAAAGGTCAAGTTTGATAGACCAGTGTGAACTGGGAAGAAGAAACTTTCTGAGCTCTTGATTCCAGCTGATTCCAAGGCATCCCTTTGTGTGGTCTCCCCAGTTCTCCCAGCCCCGAGCCTTGGGGTGCAGGCTGATCCCTCACATCCAAACATCTATGCAGGAATCCCCACTGCCAGCATCCTTAAGGAGCTAGCTTAAGGAGCGTTATCGTGTCCTGAGGGAACAGGGCAAGGTGAGGGACTGATGAAGTCATGGAAAACTGGACAGGAAACAGAACCCACAGCTCTGCCCAGAACTTGCTTCACAGAGACGATTGCAATGGCCATCAGAATTGCTACAGCGCCACAAACAAGATGGCTTCTGTGAAGGCACAGTCCAGACCCAAGAGAGGTTATTTTAGTTGAAAACTTATCCAAAGGGAGGCCAAGAAGCTAAGGACACAGCCTCCCTGTTCTGGGAAGGGAAAGCTAAACTCCACAGTGCTGGTGTGGCAGCGTGTTTCCTTTCCCAAGGGCATTCGCTGTGCTGTGTACTGACTGTATTCTCCATCCAAAGAAAACATCCCAGATAGAGTTGTGTGTGTGTGTGTGTGTGTGTGTGTGTGTGTGTGTGTGTGTGCCTGCGCCTGTGTGACTTCCACACAGAACCATCTTTGTGCCTGGCCTTCATTTCATATGTGTTAGTGAGGGAGTCAGACACAATGTATTGCTTAGTGCTCTGTGTTCGCCACACACTGAGAGGCGGAGAAAGATGATGTCGGTGATGTCAAGGACAGTAGACAGGGTGATGGGTCATGTAAATGTCAGTGTCGGCTGACAATGGTTGCAACAACCATGATTCTGACAATGACAATCATAGCGGCAGTTGACAATGACCATGACTGAGTAGACAATAATTGTGATGGTGCAAACAGTGACTAAGATGATATATAGATAATGATGGTGTTGATGACTGTGATGATGACAGTGGCACTTGACAGTGACTATGATGGTGTAGATGATGATGTCGTTGACAGTGTCGACATTGATGATGGTGTCGACAGTGACTATGATGACATCAACACTGATGATGATGATGTTGACAGTGACTGTGATGACGTTGACATTGATGATGTCGTTGACAGTGACCGTGATGACGTCGACATTGATGATGATGTTGTTGACAGTGACTGTGATGATATCAACATTGATGATGATGTCATTGACAGTGACTGTGATGATGTAGATGATGATGATGTTGTTGACAGTGATTGTGATGATGTCAACATTGATGTCAACAGTGACTATGATGATGTTGACATTAATGATGGTGTTGACAGTGACTATGATGGTGTAGATGATGATGATGTCATTGACAGTGACTGTGATGATGTCAACATTGATGATGATGATGTCCACAGTGACTATGATGATATTGACATTGATGATGATGATGTTGACAGTGACTGTGATGATGTAGTAATGATGAGGGTGACAGTGACAATGACACTGACAGTTGACAATGACTATGGTGACGTAGATGATGATGCTCACACTGATGACGACAGTGACTATGATGATGTTGACATTAATGATGGTGTTGACAGTGACTATGATGGTGTAGATGATGATGTTGACAATGATTGTGATGATATTGACATTGATGATAGTGCTGACAATGATGAAGATGATGAAGTTGACATTGATGGTGTTGACAGTGACAGTTAGCAATGACTATGATATTGTAGATAATGAAGTCAACATTGATGATGTTTACAATGGCAATATTGACATTGATTATGATGATGTACATAATAACGTTGACAGCTGACAATGACTAAGATGGTGTAGATAATGATGACGTTGACATTGATGGTGTTGACAGTGACAGTTGACAATATGATGATGTAACAATGATGTTGACAGTGACTATGATGACGTAGGTAATGATGATGACAATGACTATGATGATTAGATGATGATGTTCACACTGATGACGACAGTGACAATTGACAGTGACTGTGATGATGTCAACAGTGACCATGATGATGTTGACATTAATGATGGTGTTGACAGTGACTGTGATGGTGTAGATGATGATGTCGTTGACAGTGACTGTGATGATGTCAACATTGATGATGATGTCAACAGTGACTGTGATGATGTCAACAGTGACTGTGATGGTGTAGGTAATGATGAGGGTGACAATGATTGTGATGTTGACGACATTGATGATAGTGTTGACAATGATGAAGATGATTAAGTTGACATTGATGGTGTTGACAATGACTGTGATGATGACAGTGACAGTTGACAACAACTATGATGATGTAGATAATGATGTTGTTGACATTGATGATGTTGACAGTGACAGTTGACAATATGATGATGTAACAATGATGTTGACAGTGACTATGATGACGTAGGTAATGATGATGACAATGACTACGACGATTAGATGATGATGTTCACACTGATGACGACAGTGACAATGACAGTGACTGTGATGTTCACAGTGACAATGACAGTGACTGTTATGATGTAACAATGATGATGTTGATAGTGACTGTGATGTTGACAGTGACAATGACAGTGACTATGATGATGTAACGATGATGTTGACAGTGACTGTGATGATGACAGTGACAATGACAGTGACTATGATGATGTAATGATGATGTTGACAGTGACTGTGATGATGACAGTGACAATGACAGTGACTGTAATGATGTAACGATGATGTTGACAGTGACTATGATGATGACAGTGACAATGACAGTGACTATGATGATGTAACAATGATGATGTTGACAATGACTGTGATGTTGACAGTGACAATGACAGTGACTGTAATGATGTAACAATGATGATGTTGACAGTGACTGTGATGATGACAGTGACAATAACAGTGACTATGATGATGTAACAATGATGATGTTGACAGTGACTGTGATGATGACAGTGACAATGACAGTGACTATGATGATGTAACAATGATGATGTTGACAATGACTGTGATGATGACAGTGACAATGACAGTGACTGTAATGATGTAACAATGATGATGTTGACAGTGACTGTGATGTTGACAATGACAATGACAGTGACTATGATGATGTAACAATGATGACGTTGACAGTGACTGTGATGATTAGATGACGATGACGTTGACAATGTTGACAGTGACTATGATGATGTAGATTATAATGATGAAGTCGACAATGATGACAACGTTGGCAGTGACATTTGATGATGACTACGATGGCACAGAGGAGGATGACGATGGTGGTGAAGGAGGTGATGATGTTGTCAGTGATGACAGTGACAGTGATGATGATGTTGACAGAGACGACGATGATGATATCATCAATGATGATGGTGGTTAACAGTTATGGTCGTGATGATGACGCTGATGATACTGATGGTGATGAAGCCGGGGATGGTGAAACAATGGTGATGCTGGTGATGAGAACCGTATCAGTGGTGGTTGTAATGATGATGTCATGATGTCAACGATGGTGACACTGGTGCTTGACAGTGGTGGCGGTAACGATGATATCTGTGACAAGGACAGACATCTACTGCCATGCATTTCTCCGAGTGTTTTGATTTTCAGTGACCACTTTGTTGTAAGAACTTGTGATCCAGGTCCGTGGTCACTGAATTTATCCCTTGCTGTTTTAAAGGCACTGAACAAGTTGTTTTGGCTCAGTGTTCCTGTCTTTGAGGTGGAGATAAAACATCAGCTGTGGGCCGCGTGCTTAGTCAGTGTCTGACCGTGCGGGTGCTCAGGAGACACACTGGCTCTTACAGACCCTGCTTTGATATTCCCGTCCACCCCGTGTAAAGGGAGTCTTCATGATTTCACACATGGGAGACCAGTTCTGAGCTGGGCATGGCTGAGCTGGGCCTCAGGGCAGAAGCATCTCTCTGGGATTGTTTCTCACCCACAGGGCTCTCTGAACTCAGGCTAGGCTCACAGGAAGCTCCCAGACAAGCTGGGCTCAGTGAACCCAGCTAAGCCCTCAGCCAGGGCAGCTAGGACCACCACAGGGAGAGAGGGCTGTGAGGACTTGTGCTTGTGTTATCCGGGGCCGGTGCTAGTCTGCCCAGCAGACACAAGTGTGGGCACCAGTAAGCAGTATCCATGGTGCTTCTAGACTCCCAGGTCTGCCTCTCCACAAACATCCCTGTCTCTCAGGGATCAGAGAGATGAGCGCGCTGCTGCCTGGCCGATTCCTTCTTTTTATGTGACCCAGACCCCACAGGAAGGTCCCATTATAGGATAGGTCTTCCCACCTCATTGAACACAATCAATCTAGAAACTCCTCACAACTGTGCCCAGTTGGTTCCATCCAAGGAATTCAGATCCTGTCTCTTAACGATCAATAACCACCACACCTCAAATGCGTAAGCCAGGCACTCGGTGCAGCTGGTGGTTGTCATAGGGTAGAGGGGAATTGTGAAGCTGGGCCAAGCTAAGCTCACAGAAGCCTCCTGGTGAGTGCCAGTCATTCATAATGGGGGTGGGAGAAGCTTTGTGGAATGCCCTGGAAACAAGGTATAGGACATCTAGCCAAAAACTTCTGGCTCCCAAAGTCTTGTGCGGGCTGAGAAATGCCTGCGTGTGAGGTGTGAGCACACACCACATAAACACCACCAGCTCTTGTGCTCTCTACAGAGAAGCCCAGGGTCCCTGACCTGGAGGGAAGAGCTTACCTGGGCTGTCAGATTCCAGCAGCCTCCTCCCCTCAGCTTCTTCCAACTGGATAATCAAGCTGCTCCAGCTTTCATAGAATCCCGCTGCTCAGGCAAAGGTTTAAAAAAAAAAAAAAAAAAAAAAAAACAAACCCCTGTGCAAATGTGTTTTCATGTAAACACGGTGGGGGGTGGCAGCTGCCTGCGGAGAAACAGCTCAGCTCAGCTGCTGGTGCAGCTCGGGGGCAAAGTAATCCTGAGAAGTTGCAGCTCCTGGAAAACAGAGGGCAGGAGCTGGGGGCTGTGGGAATTCAGGTGCTCCCTGGAGCACCCCAGTCGTCCAGGTGAGCATCACATGAGCTCAGATAAGTGAGCAGGCAGGTGTTAACCCTGCTTCCTCAGGGAGGCAGCTGGCCAAGTGGGAAACTCACTGTGGCTTGTTGTTGCCTTGGGGTTTTTATTAAGTGCAATTTGCCTACAGGTTCAGCTTGCAGTTCTGCGAGCTTTGAGTTCAGTCCCCACCTCCTCCCCGCCGCCTCCAGCACTCCACACGCTGGGCCCCAGCAATCACTGCTCTTTGTCTTTTCCCACAGATAGTATCCTTCAGCCCTCAGACTCCAGCTTCTTGCATTCTGGGCCATGTTCGCCTGTATGACTCATCAGGGTTGGCTGGTCTGAGTTGCCCATAGTTTCTTCAAGGCTGAGTAGTACTCCCCTGAGACAGGAACTTACCACCTTGGGTTCACTTGCCTGGGACCGGAGGGTGGCAGAAGCAAGCAGACTTGCTCTCTGCATCTGATCAGTATGGCTATTATTTCTCTCAAGTTAGCAACCGAGGAGGGGGGTGGTTAGATGCCACAGTAAGCGGACATTTCTAACATTGTAAGGAACGACCTGCTTTCTTCCAGAGGGCTCCTGTTCCCGTCCATCATTGTGACTGGAAGTCCCGCCCACTCCACGTCTCCCCTCACAAAGGTTGCTTTCTGTTTCAGCCATCCTAATGTGGCTTTAAAGAGCCAGCCTCTACATCCTGCCACCCCAGACTCACTCTGCAGACACTGGCTGAGGACAGTGGTCAAGGGAATGTGCCCTTCCTGGAGCAGCCAGGCTCCACCTCAGCCCTGGTCCTGGTCCTGGTCCTGGTCCTTGATGGTCCCAGATCTAAAGGCTTGTCTCTTGTCTCTGGCCTGCTCCCATAGGGATGTGTCGCTCCCCACAAAGTGTGACATCATAACAGATTCTAGGCTTGCTATAGTTTAACAATCAGGGAAACTTCATTGTAGGGTTGGCTCAGAAGACTAAATTAAAGCCAGATGTGGTGACTGCCTGGTGATCCCAGCACTTAGAAGGCTGAGGAAGCAGAGTGAAGAGTTCAAGGCCAGCCTGGGTTATATATTGAGACCCTCTTTAAAAACAAACAGAACAAAAAAAAAAAAAAAAAAAAAAAAAAAAACCCAACATTATGTAAACACACAAATGGAATCGAACACTTAGCTGAGGTGTCTTCCGCTGACTGAGGAGGCTTTAGAGACTCTCTTGCTGTGTTAGGCTTCCACTTAGTCTTGGGGACTAGAGCTGGCACTGGGCTTCCTTTAGGAATGATATGTTTGCAGAGCCCACCAGGATATCTGGAGATGTGGCTTCCTGAATAGAGTCCCCCCATAGAGACAAGGGGGAGACTTATCTCCAAAATGCCTGTTCCTATGGAAACAGGAGATTGGGTGTCAGGAGATGGAGCACACACACACACACACACACACACACACGGGGGGGGGGGAGACAGAGAGACAGAGACAGGCAAAGAGATAGAAACAGAGACAGAGAGAGAAGAGAGAGAAAAACAGAGAGACAGAGAGGAGAGACAAAGGCAAGAGAAAGAGAGAGAGAGAGAGAGAGAGAGAGAGAGAGAGAGAGAGAGAGAGCGCACATATGCCCAACCTGAAGTCTTGGCTCAGCACTGATGAGCTACGTGACCTTAAACAAGTCTCTTGACCTTTGGGAGCCTCAGTTTCTCACCCATGTAATGGGTACATGCCTTGCAGATGCATGTTGAACGCTGGAAGTTGTGTGTTTTGAGGCTCTGAAAGCTGAAGCAAGGTAAGACTAAGCCAACACCTACCCCAATCTGAAACCAGAAAGCCACCAGCTTCCTGGTGCCGGCGGTCACATCCTCTTGAGTGCCGGGTCCGCAGCCTCATATACAGTAGGCTCTCCCTCAGTGCTAGGAGAGCAAGCCAGGGTGTGCTGCTCTGACCCAGAGTGGGCCTGGAAGGGGGGGGGCCAGATCAGGAGATATCTCTGAGTGGAGAAGAAACTCTCCCCAGATGTGAATCAGGTAGGTGTTCATGGGGTGATGAGCCCTCCCTGCTAGGATAGCCTCCAGTTCAGGCTGGTCCCCTATGGCCAACTTTAGGCTGCAGATGAGGCTGGTACTAAGGGGTGTTTGTTGATTGAATGAATGAACTGTAATTTGACTATTGGAAAACATGTGTGTGTGTGTGTGTGTGTGTGTGTGTGTACATATACACATATATATGTATGATCCAGGAGAGCAGAGAGTGCGATCTACCTGGCCAAGGCCACACAGCTATAGAATGATCTTGAAGGCAGAGTGGAAAGAAAAGAGAGAGACACCACCGCTTGAGGTGCCCGGCATGGAACCTCCTCCTGCCCACACCACCACTTGTGGGCAGCTAATATTTCTCAGAAGACTGTGTGAAATGAAGGCACCTACCTCTTCTTGTAATAGAGTCACTCTTCTAGCAATTTACAAGAAGCGTCAGCAGGACACTGACCCAGACGAGGCTTTGCTGGGTACAAGCCACACTGACTGTGGGCCGTGGGCAAACCTATAGAAGTAGGTGTCAGACCACTTCCTTTGTAGACAGGAAACAACTCCAAGAGCCTGCAGCATCTGAGGCAGGAAGTCAGTTTCACCCACTAGCTTTAGAGCCCTGGCCTTCCCTTCCCCTCTATTGGCCTAGCCCTGCGGGGCAGCTTCCCTATCCAGTGCTCCAGGCAGGCGAGTCTAATGTCACCAGTCACCAACGAAGACAGAGGCGCTTTCCCTGTCCCCAGGTGACTCCCGCACACTCCTGCTCTCAGCCCCTGGGCTGTAACCACACAGACATCTCCCCTTCACCGGGTGGATTTATTCTTGGGGGTGTGTGGGCGATGAGTGTTTGTGTGGGGGAACGTTTGTCTAAATTTAAATTTAAACGTGTTCAACAGTGGCTTATTAATGCCGGGGCTGGAGATGGATGGCTTTTTTTTTCCCCCTTTTCAAATAAACTGACGGGTAGGAACCTCCCCCAGTTCCCCCTTCTGATCCAGCCTTAGCTCTCTCTGTGCCCTTGGGGTATCTGGCCATGGGTTAACAAGATTTGAAAAATGAAGCTCAGAGAGAGACAAGGTCTCCTGCCTCTGTCCTGACTTCCTGCCCTGGCTATCTGGGCTACTTCGAGCAATCCAGGCAAGGTGTCCTGCTGCCCCCACCCCCACCGTAATGTGCCTGACTCCTGCTATGTCAAACAGCCCTCTCAGCAATCAGGGAGATAGGAGGGGGTCTGTACTCTCACCCAGTATTACCCATAAGAACTTGCAGCCCCGATGCCTTAAATGACTCCATGTTCCTTATTCTGTCTTGTGTAAGCACCAAGATCCAAACTCCCGTCTAACTGGTAACAGAGCTCTCGAAGTGGCCAGCGAGATGGATTAGCTGCTAAAGCCACTTTATACCAAACCTGGCAGATCTGACTTTGATCCCCAGAAAGCACATGGCAGAAGGAGAGAACCAACTTGCCCAAGGTGTCCTGTGACCTCCGTGCCTGTGCCGTGACATAGAATATCAAATCGTTTTAAACAACCCTCATACGCTTCCCTGCGTTTTTCAAAACACAACTTTGTAAGGGAGAGAGGGAAAAAAAAAAAAAAAAAAAAAAAAAAAAACAAGAAAGAAACAACTATAAACTCACTTCTAGCCTACCCCCTGGCTGGCGTGGTCTTTTCTGCCCAGCTATGTCTCAGCCCTCAAGGAGGCTCCTGCCTCCCGTGGCTACTGTGGTGTTCTGTAATTGCAGAGCAATTTGGAAATGACTGGAAATATATAATTCATGGGTGTGTCTTTCTCCCCAATCCTCTGGAAGGCACCGAGGCATGACTGTCTCCCTGGGAGCTTTGACCTCGACACAGAAAGAAGCAGAATCTGAATGTCGCAGTCAGAGAACCCACTGCCAATCGGTAGACCCTGGCCACTCTACTACAAGGTCCTGCAAAATGGGAACCCCGGCATTGAACCCCAAAATAGAGCCAGTAACTGAAAGCTGGGATAAAAGCTAGGTGAATTGAGTGGTGAGCATGTCTTTGCCTAGGCTTGTTCCCCAGGGCAGGTCATCCCTGTGGCTGTCCATCTATCCTGTGAGGCAGAGAACACAGCCTGGGGGCTTCCGGTTCCAGCTGGCGGTTCACTTTCAATTCTGAAGAGCTGAAGAATCTAGTTTGCAGCTTCCAGCACTAACCAGGTTTCTGGGGCAAATGGCGGCGGCTGCTGTTCCTCATTTTGAGTGGGGTTCAAGGACCCCAGTCTGCGCTGGGAATGAGGAGAGGGTGTGGGATAGCATGCTGTGATGTCTGTGCTGGGGTTGGGGAAGGGCCGGCAAGAGTGTGCCGCGAGGGGCTCATGCTTCATCTCCTATGATGTCCAGATGATTGACAGAGGATCTGGAGGACATTCCCTTTGGAGTGAGGTTCACAAGAGGGCATTGGAGGAGACAGGTTCCCACTGGGTACCACAGAACCCTTCTGGCCATTGAAGGCCACGCTGAAGATCCCAAGGGCCAGGGACCTCTGCCCCTTCTGAGAAGTCCTCAGTCCCTGCATGGGCTCTGAACACACAAAGGAGGAAGGTTCCCTCAATCTGGGGGACTCTGATCACCACGCTGTCTCCCCAGACTGCATGTGGGAAGAAGGTTCTAGACTGGTACCAACCTGAGTCTGAGAGGTGTCTATGCTGCTTGTCGGCTTCGTCTTCCATTATTAGACTGCCTTCCTCATCTGTCAGAAAAGCATAAAAACCACTGTGGAGGCCCCTGGAGAGGCCCTGATGGGGGAGATGAAGGCCCAAACTGCAGCAGATCTGCCATGGCCTTGAGGGAACTACTTGGGGGAAGGCCAGAGGTTCCTTCCCCAGTTCATGCAATCTGGTTGGGACACAAGACTGGGCCAGTGAGATGCTACTGGGTGGAAAATTCCTCTCTAACGGGGAAGAGTTTCTAATGGACGCGGTCACTGTTCCCAAATTAGAGTCCAAGTGGGTGTGTCAACAAGTGGCAGTTGTATGTGATTGTGGCAAGAAGGAGCTGAAAGAGAGCATTGTGGATATGGAGTGGCAGTTTCTGGAGCTAGCTTGGTCTGACCCGGCTTGGTGACCCTGGGTCACTCTGTTAGGTTCTCTGAGTCTTCCTCATATAAATTATCCCGCACCTTGCTCTCTGGAACAACAATGACAAGAGCTGGTCCCACTGAACAGCCTCTGGGCCTCAGTTTCCCCTTCTGTTAGAGAGCATCACTTTACCAGGTGGTCCATCTCAGCCTTCTATCCAGCTCCAGGCTTTCTACTCTAGAGAAGACGCAGCTGACAGCAGGGTGGCGGGGGTTTAGAATGCTCCGAGATGCTCCTTGGTGGTCCTCAAGACCCTCTTCAGAGGGTTCCTGTCGGCCACCTTTGCTGACACAGGTCAGTGGTTGTGTTCTTCGAAAGGCCACACTGGATGACCCCGGCTTTGTGGCCACAGGCCTGAGCCCCACCAAGAAGAGAATGTGCATCCTAGCTTTGTTCGTGACAGCTAAGTCATGACCCGGACCTGCCCCAGAAGGGACCTTAGGACTTCCCTCCTACACCCTGTGTGGTCTACCTTAGGAAGCATGGGTAGAGTTGCCCGAAGCTTGAGGTGTAGCCTCTGCTACATGAATTAGCTCCTGTCCCAGTATCCAGTCAGTACATGCTGCATGGTGCATGGTGTCCCCCTGCTGGGAACCTTCTCTGGAGTTCTCAGCTCGCAGACCTCTCTCCAGAGGGCCCATATGGCTCCGCCTTGCTACTTGGCACTTTGCAGTTATTTTAATAGAGCAGACTGGAGAAGCACCCATGAGCACAGGGATACTCAGACTCTACCGGATGCTGCTGGCTCAGCACAGCAGAGCTGGCTCCATCTTTCTCTTCTGGGGCTTCCTCTGGACTCCAGGTCCCCTCCTTTCGCTTTCTCTCTGTTCTGCCACCCCCATGGGTCTGGCCCTGGATAAACATTCTGCCCATGAACACAACCATCCATTATCCCCCTGACAATTAGCAGCCTATTAAGGATGCCTATGCAAATGAGTACTAATTGACCCGCGACACAGCAGAGCCTGCAGGAGAGGGATGGCTCCAGATGGCTTAATGATAGGGACCTAGGGCCCTGCTTCACACATCTCTCTCCTGGGGAAGGGAGTGCTGCGGGCTGCAGAAGGCAGCCAGCTGCCTGGTGGAGAGGAACGCAGATGGGAACTGGGTCTCAGCCGGGTCATCAGAACCACTGGACAGGATACAGCTTCAATCATGTCTGTCTGTTCCTCCCTTTCTACAGCTTCTTTTACTTCCCCAGGCCAGCGTTGGCAAGTATGTAACCATCCTGTCCTAGAACAAAAAAAAAAAAAAAAAAAAATCAAACTGTTGCAAACACTTTCAATTGCAGCTAAAATAATGGTGTGTGTTATGGGATGGGGGGTGGGGGGTGATGTCGCAATCAACCCTAGTGAGTGCTGAGGTAACCAAAGGAACCAGCTCATCTATTGCCTGGGACATTGGTCATTTCTTTGGGCTAGAACATTCAGAACCGGCTCTCCTTGATGTTTGAAATGGGCGATGAATCGCTGCCAACCACGGTTAGGTTAATGTGCAAACGATCATATTTGTTGAAGCAGCAGACAGTCAGGAGGCACAGAGTTAGCCCCTGTTGCCCCAGCCCACAATGTCAACACCAGTGGGATTCAGAACTGCTGGTCTGGTCGGACCTGTGGTCATTTGCATATGCTTCATTTACATACGCTTCATTTACATATGCTTCCTTCATCGCATTCCAGGCTCCAGGACTGTGCTCAGTGTCATGTGTTCTTTGGTTCTGGACATAACTCCACATGTATGTGCCATTACAGTATCAGCAGGACTGAGTCATCACCCCCAAAGTCCTGGGCTCCCCCAGTCCCTCTCCCTCCACCTCACCCCAGCTGCAGGTAACATCCACGCCATTGCTGTCTCTGTGATGCTGTGTGTCTTTTCCAGAATATCTCATGGTTGGAATCACAAGGAGTTCTTTTCCAGTGCTGAATCATAGTACCCTGTCTAGAGGTATATCTGATTTCAGCTCCTGTGGGCTCATCCCAAGGAGCACCACGGTGTTAGGTAGTTAGTGGACTAGGGGCCATTGGGAATATATCCCTCTCTCATGGACTTTGAGCCGTATAAGGAAAAAATAATTATTCCCTAATGACATTATGTACTTTTTTGTCCCAGAAGGCTCTCCAGTGGTGGGATTCTTGCAGATGCTTGCACCCTGGAGCACTCTTAACTCAGAAAAGTGAAACTTTTTGTTTTCTCTCTATATATATCTCCTTTCAAACACTGGTCATAGCCTGGGCCTTCGATCCCAGCCACTCTGGGTTTTCTCGCTCCTTCTTTGAAGCTGTCCACACCCCTCATCTGCCAAGTGATGCCTGTGCTCCACTGCTGAACCTGCCAGCTTTCTTGGACCCTAACGTAAAAGGACATGGTGCCCACTCTTCCCCCCACCCCCTCTCTCTCTCATCTCCCTCCTCCAGGCAGCTGCCAAGATTCCCAGCTTGCCTGCCACGCTGTTTTTCTCTCAGACACTAATTGTCCTTGGGCTTCCTTTGGAGTCTGTTTTAAAATTCTTTTATTAATAAACCTAAGAATCCAAAAGGGGCCCTGGTTTCCCCAGTAATATGGCCCTTGAACAGGAACTTCCCCGGGTCTCCCTAGCAGCTGGGTCAGATGGAGGAGGTTAGATTTTGGTTGCTGCTCTCCTAAGCCCTTGCACTGTGCCCAGTGCTGTGTGCCGAGGACAGTGTCCAAGTGCCTGGAAGTATCAAGGTCCAAGGCTCAGGTCCTGACTCAGTGTCCCCTTCTGCTCATCTGTTTTCTCCCTCCCTCTTCTCACAGGGACTGACATGTGCTCTGTCTTCTGTGCTCATAAGCCAGGCCCTTACGAGGCTCTTGAATGCCCTGCCTCAGTTTCCCCACATTTTAAAGAAGCTATGGAGCAGAAACTAGCAGAGAGAGAGACAGAGAGAGAGAGAGAGAGAGAGAGAGAGAGAGAGAGAGAGAGAGATTTATTTGGAGTTCTGGGTGACAGTGGAGAGAGCTAAGACTCTCCGTTTCTCTGCACCTCCATCTCTGTGCCTCACAGTATTAAAGGGAAGAGGGGACAAAGCTGAGTTTGATGGAGCTAGCCTGTAATCTAGCACCCTGGAAGTGAAAGCTGGAGGATCAGGACTCCAAGGCCATCCTCGGGTACATAGGGAGTTTGAAGCTAGCCTGGGCTATGCAAGACCTTATCTCAAAACACAACCCAGGGCAAGCCAGATGGCTCTGCACTGGCTGCCCAGCCTGAACCTGGTCCCTGGAGCAGTCTGTGGAAGAAGAGAACGGAGAGAGTTGCTCTTTGACCTCTGGTCACCCTCTGACCTCCACGCTCGATGTGGCACGTGTATGCGAGCGTGCATGCACACATACATGATAACGGATTAAATTAAACTCTAAAAGCAGAATGAGATGAAGCCAGGAGATGTACACGGGGTAGATCTGTGACTCGGGCCATCCAAGGTGAACAGAAACACCTCCTGGGAGGCACACGCAATGGGATTCCTGCCTTTCCTCTTCCCAGCGGTCTGTGCTGTCAGGAGGTAGGGGATGAAGACCGAGATGGCCCACATGGGCTCCTTCCAGCACCATGTCTTTCATCAGCCATGATTCTCAGCAGCTCTTTCTAAGGCAAACTTTGGTCATTGGCTTAGACGGTCCCTGGACCTGTCTAATCAATCTCCTAATGGCCTCTGACCCCAAGTCAGGCCCTGAAGTGTGGAAAGAAAGCCCAGCCCCTTCTTTGCCTAAAAAATTCCCATCTGTCTCCCTTGAGAATCTGGGGGGGGGGGGGGGGGAGTGGGAGGACTCTTTGCTCCTAAAGGGAGGAGCTACAAGGTGAGGAGCCTCGTGGTTTCCCTTCCCACCAGGCACCCTTCCCTGACCGGAACCCATCTGTAACCTGGCAGCTCAACCATTAAGTTGTTTCTTTTTCTTTTTCTTTTCTTTTTTTTTTCTTTTGAAAGATTTATTTTATTTATATGAGTACACTGTAGCTGTCTTCAGATACAACAGAAGAGGGCACCAGATCTCATTACAGATGGTTGGGAGCCATCATGTGGTTGCTGGGAATTGAACTCAGGACCTCTGGAAGAGGAGATAGTGCTCTTAACTGCTGAGCCAGCTCTCCAGCCCCCTAAGTTGTTTCTAGTATTAAAAACTAATCTGCATTCAGCCCCTCAAGGGCTACTGTTGGAAACACTGACCCAGATCCTGTGCATGCCCAGTAAGGGAGGGACACACTTTACAGATGGGGACACTGAGTCTCTAGAGGTCCTCTGCAAGGAAGAGCAGGGAGCATGCAGGCCATCCTCGCCTCAGTGAGTGCTAACCCCGGGCCTGCGCTTCACGCTTCACGTCTGTGACTGATTCACCTTATAGAGAAACAATGCGGCCCAGGGAAGTTTAAACACTGGAGCTGCCAAGGGAGGGGGGCCATCAGTGTGCTCCAGTCCCCAGGAAGAGGAAAGGGCTTCCTGCAGAAAGAATGTATCAGGGCTGTGGATGCATCTGTGGACCTGGGAGGATGTCCTCAAAGGTTGTGAGGAGAGAGGAAAATGCGGGTGTTTTTTCCCTTTAAACATGGCTCCTCAAACAAAGCAGGTGTTCGACAAATGGCAGCTAGTTCTCCTGTCTGCTTTGAGATGGGACTTCTGTCTGTGAGAGGGAGGAAGAAGAATGAGAGACAAAGTCTTAGGGGGAGACGCTGAGTGGAGGAGGGCTGGCAGCTCCAGGAGGCAGAGAGGTATTTAGGTTCCTCTGAGGACAAAGCACTGGGGGCTGGAGAGCTTTCTCTACCCAGACCCTCCCAGTGACAAATAATACAGCATGCTGCCCCCTCAAAGCCCCAAATTTCCACCCCCCAGTGCTACTATCTCAGCACACCTGTCCTTGGTACAAAGATTTGATCTTATGTTGAACACAAGGGTGAGGGGCAGCCCCTGCTTTCTTCACCCTTCCCACTGCGGACAGCCTGGGGGGGGGCCTACAGTACACCAGGTGCTAGGGCTAAGGCATGGTATGAGGGGCTCGGTCTCTAGAATGTGCTCTCTCGTAGCCCTGACAGGAGGGTGAGGTAGGAAGTCCCCATCTGCGCCATCCTCCCGAAGGTGGGGCAACATGGCCCCTGCTCTGTGTCCCTCTTCCCTGGGTCCCCTACTTCCCCCACTCCCCGTGCCCATCTTTTCCCATCTCCTGTCAGCTGCTAATGGGTTCAGCATCCCCAGATGCCCACTTGGCAACTACTTAAGAAAAAAAAAAATGTGTGGTGATTAAAGATCATAGAGGGGGAAACCAAAGAGCCAGATCTAGAAACATCATCCGAGAGGGAATGGCTGTGGGGACCAATGGCGTGTTCCTCACTGATGTGGAAAACAGCTTCCTGGTTGTTCACATAAGGCAGATGAGCAGGGCAGCCTGGAGTGTCTCTGTCCTCCATGCTTTCATTCAGTCCTCCAACAGTGTAAGCGGGGAGTGGAGAAAAGTCAGGGAGCTTGAGGCTGGTGGAAAACGGGTGTCTCTCTCCAGTCAAATGAACCCAGGTGGGCTACTGGCCGGGGCCACGCTCTGCCCTGAAGATCTGTGATCTGCAGAGTTGAGGGATCCCTCAGAGTACTAAGGTGACTCCTGGCTTTGTCTCTACATGGCACTTCGTGAAGTGCACAGGCTCCCGTGCACTTCACGGGATGATCTTCCTACAGCGTGGAATGTGCTGGGGATACAGTTTGGCTGGAGGGTGGCTCCTAGCATTCAGTCAGTCGTGTGTTAGTCTCTGAGAGGAGGAGGAGTCAGAAAGATCAGGAGTTCAAGGTCATCTTTGGCTACACCTTGAGACTGAGGCAGCCTGAGTTACATGAGACACTGCCGCAAAAAGGGGTAGGGGCTAAAATGTGATCATGAAACCCACACATACACACTCACACATACATACACACACACACACACACACACACTCTCTCTCTCTCTCTCACACACACATGCATGTTCACACTCACACATGCACACTAACATGCATTCATACACATGAATGTTCACACTCACACACGTGAACACTCACATTCACACACGTGCATGCTCACACTCACATGCACATTCATATAGGCACACATACATACGCACACGTGCACATTCACACACATGCCTACATGTTCTCTGCCCCTAACAGGACCAAGGTGGGAAGGACTCCTCTATCTGGCTCCACCCACTGTTCTCTGCCTCCTGACCTGGCTCTTCCTCAGCTCCCCCCTACCTAGAGAATATCTACTTTCCCCAGGCCTGTTGGGTCAAAGGCCGCTCCCTGGGGACACCCTGTTTTATCTCTGTCCCCAGGTAGCTGTAGACTGTCCACCGCTACAGGTTCCCAGGGACTCAGCAGGGTCTTCAAATCTCCTGACTTGGTAAACCCAAATCTGGGACCTCGGTGCAAGGGCTCAAGAGTTCCTCTCTGTTGTGTGCTCGGACTTATGATCCCCAAACAAGAGTCAGATCCTGGGTAGGAGTGTGTCTGACATCCTGGGGTCCTCGCAGCCTCCTTCCTTTACCAGCTGTGGGTCTCAGAACGAGTTCGTCAACCCCTCTAACACTCAATACTCAGCTTCGTAAAACAATGTAGAGCTTGGCAGAATTGTGAGAACTAAATCAGAGTGTGTGTGAGTGTGTGTGCATTGTGAGTGTGAGGGTGTGAATGTGAGTGTATGAGTATGCATGCATGTGAGTATGTGTGTATATGAATGTGCATGTGAGTGTGAACATGTACAAATATGAGTGTGTGAATTGCATTGTGTGTATGTGTGAGTGTAAACATGCATGTATATGAGTGTGTGTGGATGTGAGTGTGTATGTGAGTGTGAACATGCATGTATATGAGTGTGTGTGAATGTGTGTGTATGTGAGTGTGAACATGCATGTATAAGTGAGTGTGAATGTTCATTGTGTGAGTGTGCATGTGTGAGTGTGAACATGCATGTATATGAGTGTGTGTGTGAATGTGAGTGTGTGAGTATACGTGTATGTGAGTGTTCATGTGTGAGTAGGTAGGTATATGAATGTGCATGTGAGTATGAACATGCATGTGTATGAGTGTGAGTGTCCATGTGTGTGTGAGTGTGAACATGCATGCGTATGAGTGTGCATGCGTGTGTGTGTGCATATTTGAATGTGCGTGTGCGTGTGAACGTGTGTGAGATTGTGCATGTGGAGCGTGGCACGTGTAAGTGCTTATTAGACATTATAATGTGAGTTGCTGTTCTGTATCATGAGATACACACTCCCACCCTCGGCTTTGTCATTGTGTAGCTGTTTCCCGCCTTGGTCTCCTGCAGGCAGACCATAGATCACATAGCCTTGTGTTCCTTTCCGTTTATTTATTTATTTATTTATTTATTTATTTATTATTTATTTGTGTGTGCGTGTGCATAGGATGATGCCACAGCGTGCACGTGGAGGTCAGTGGGTAACTTTCAGGAGTCAATGCTCTCTTTCCATCCTGTGGGTTCCTGGGGATTGAACTCGAGTCATCGCATTTGGAAGCAGCCATCTTTCCCTGCTGAGCCGTCTCTCTGGCCCTGTTCTATGTAACTAGAAGGACAGACAGATGGCCTGGCTGAGTGGAGAGATGGATGGATGGGCTGTCACAGTTTGGATGAAAGGATGGCTGTGGGATGAATGGGTAGGTGTCCTGAAGGAAGATGACAGACTGACAGACGGGTGTGTAGAGGTTGAAGGTGTCGGATGGACAGATGGATGTTTGGTACTGTGCTCAGTTATCAATTCCACGTGCCTGGGAGGTGGTTGGGGTAGTAAGTACTGAGTCCCAAGGAGTATGGTGATGGACACCACCCAGAACCTCAGTAAAACTCCCCAGCTGCTGTGTGGCTCGAGAGGCCATCCCAGAGCCCCACTTCCACTGGTGATGGACAACCGGGTCCCCCTTGTATTGGCTGAGGGCATCCTGTCACCCCCTGCTGGTAGCAACGTGAAACAGCATGGCCCAACAATTAACCTACACCCAGGTTTTCCTTCTGGCAGGTGGTCCAGAGTGGGGTCCTCAACTTTTCTTACCCATGAGCCCTCTCCAAGGCCACCTGTGACTGCAGAGATGTACTTGGAAAGCTAGAACTTTTTAACACCTCTTAGGGAAATTTGAGTTCCTAACCATCAGACCCTCTCGGAAAGCCCTGACCAGGGGAGGTGGCTACAGCCGCTGGAAAGATATGGGCTCTTGCTTTGAGGCTATTATAGGCTATCTCTGAATTGTCAGGCAGTGTCCAGAATGTTTGTGGGGAGATGGTGTCAGAAAAGATTAAGAGCTGTGGGTTGACCAAGATGTGGGTTTACAAGCAAGATGGCACTTGCCTGTAAAACCAGCACTTGGAAGGTAAAAGCAGGAAAAGCAGGAGTTCAGGGATAGCCTCAGCTACAGAGCAAGTTTGAATCTCTGAGGTTTTCTTCAGACTTATGGGAACCCACATATCCATGCAAGTTTGATAAATATATGCAATGCTTGTATAGAAAGGGAGAAGCAAGCAGCTTGGGGCTGCCCTGCTGGTGGCTTCTACATACAGATTCAACCACCATGGGTAGAAAATGGGTGAGGGGGAAACCCTGGGGCTGGGGACACAGCTCAGTTGGTGAAGAATTGGCCACATAAACATGGGAACCTGAACTCAGACCCTCAGCAGTGTGAGGGCAGAGGCAGGAGGATACACGGAGCTCACTGGCCAGGCAGTGTTGCTGAACTAGCTTCCAGTATTATTGAAAAGACCCTGTCTCAAAACACAACGGGCAGTGACTGAAGAAGTTACTCAACATCGACCTCTGGCCTCAACACACACTCATAACACACACATGCACACACATACATACATCAAGACACAAACGACTCACACAGGCACACACTCATAACATACAGACACACACAGAGACACATATACACACACCGACTCACACATACACACACATAAATACATATACACACACACACACCGGAGACACACAAATACAGACACATACATACAGACACACACACATACATACCAAAGACACACACAGGCACACACTCATAACGCATACATACACACATACACACAGAGATACACACAGAGAGACACATACATACATATATACATATATACACACTGAATCATACATACAAATATATACATATATACACACCGATTCATACATACATACATACACATACCAGAGACACACAAATATAGACACATAAATATAGACACACACATGTATATACCAGAGACACACTAATACATACATACAAGCAGATACATACCACAGACACAGACACACAAATACACGCACATACATACCAGAGACACATACACACACACACACACACGCACCCACTGGGCCCATACTAAATATACATTAAAGTTCTTTTTTGTCATTATTTTTTAAGTACTTTGTAACAGCTCCTGAGCACTGAGATTGTATTAGGTGTTCTAGGCCATGTGAGATGTTTGGAAACCCACAGGAAGCTGTGTGCAGATCCTATACAAACCCCAAACTCCAGCCCAGTAATTGAAGCGTCCCAATTCCAGTGTGGAAGAGAGTGAAGGCAGGGTTCTGTGCTCCTGGAACCCACGCAGGCCTGCTCTCAAGGCACCTGCAGCCCTCTCTGAGCCTCCGCACACCCCCTTGAGGGATGCTCAGGAGCTCTTTCCGTTCTGGGCTTTGGTGGGGGGGGGCCCTCATGATTGTGTCCGATGTTTTACAGGTGGTAGCCCAGTGGCCTGAAGCTTGACCAGATGGAGTCCTTCCAGCACATGACCCCAGAAGGTGGCACACAGCTTGGTCACCTGTTGGAGGTAGAGCACAGCCCAGCATCAAAGCTGTCAGTGGAGTAACCAAGCTCCACAGCCCAAGGGGCTGAGAAGGGGTCAGAGTGACATTGCAGCCGCGGGGATCCCTCCCCCATCCCTGTCACCAGAGTTCTTTAGCCACACTCTGGGTGAGGAACAAGATGTGGGGGATGGAGACCACGTCCTGTAAATCCCCTCTCTTGGCCCGAGGCAGCTCACTTTGACGTTGGGATTCCAGCAACCTTTGTCCTTGTCACCTCTGGGCTCAGCCAGGCACTGGCTTGCTTTCCTGCTACAGTGTCTCTGTGGAAGGATCAGAGCTCCAAGCGGTTTCATTCCTGCGGAGTCCTGAGAAGCCACGCCCTCCACGCCCCTTCCCAGCCAGCCACCCAGCCAGCCAGCCACCCAGCCAGCCAGCCACCCAGCCAGCCACCCAGCCAGCCACCCAGCCAGCCACCCAGCCAGCCCTGAGCGAGTCCGGAATGATCCTGCTATGGCCAAGCTCTGGTTCAGGTTCCAGCGGTGTTTCCGGTATTTCCGCAGGAAGCCCGTGCGCTTCTTTACCCTGCTGGCTATCTACCTGACCGCCGGGAGCCTCGTCTTCCTGCACTCGGGTTTCGTGGGCCAGCCCGCGGTACCTCAGAGCCAGGCCAGCCCCGCAGTAGCGGGGAGCCCGGCAGAAGGAGCCGAGCTGCCTTTCCTGGGTGACTTGCACCTGGGCAGAGGTTTCCGGGACACCGTGGAGGCCTCCAGCATCGCACGCAGGTACGGACCCACGTTCAAAGGCAAGGATAGCAGCGAGAGAGCCAAGCTGGGCGACTACGGAGGAGCCTGGAGCCGAGCCCTCAAGGGGAGGGCTGTTCGGGAGAAAGAGAAGGAAAAGGAGGAAGAGAGAGGTAAGAGCCTGCGGGGTGTTGAGGGAAAAATGCAGACACCAATGTAGAAATAACAGCCACCGACTGGTCTCAGAGCTCCAGACACGCGTGAATGTAGGGAATTGGGCCTGTCATCTGTAATGAATGAGTCACATAGCAACTCCTTAATTGGCAACTTCCATCTGAACCCCACACTTGCCCTGGTTTATAATCCCACTGCTTGTTAAACACGCGGAAACCCCAGAATCAGTGTTCCAGAGCCCTGAATGTCCCAGGATCCGTGGTGAGCACTTGACGTGGGCAGAATCAGCTCCACAGTGCTCAACAGACCTGCTACCCCTCCTGTTGTAAAGACAGGGAGGCAGCTGGGCAGGGTGGTGAATACAGACATCCCTGCCCAGGGGAGGCTGAGCTAGGAGGAGTCAAAGGCTAGCCTGTGTTATATAATGAGACTGTCTCAAAGAGGGGGGAAAAACACCACCGGGAGCCCAGGATTATTGGCAGCTATTTAGTGAAGTGGAGCTAAGGCCATGCTAAAGAGTTTTCACCCAGGGCACTAACACTGCCCGGAGACGGGGGAGTCAAAGGCTAGCCTGGGCTATATAATGAGACAGTGCTCTAGACATTAACACTGTCCTGGGGAGGGGAGGAGTTAGAGGCTAGCCTGGACTATATAATGAGGCAGTACTCCAGATACTAACACTGTCCTGGGGAGGGAGGAGTCAGAGGCTAGCCTGGGCTAATTAATGAGCTGATGCTCCAGGCACTAACACTGTCCAGGGTAAATTCCATTGCCTGGCATTTTCTCAGCCTTTTACACCCAAAAAGATTCTGATTACTGGTACATACCACAGGCTAGAACACGGTATGCATGAGCTCATGCCTGTTTAACAGATGTGGAGGGCGGGGGTCAGGGGTGTATCTCAATTAATAGAGTGCTTCCCCAGCATGCACGAGCCCCGGGGGGTTCGGTCCCCAGGCTGGGTAGTGCACACCTGAAACCCCAGCACTGCAGAGGTGAGAACAAGTCTCAGAAGTTCAAGGTCATTCCTAGCTGCACAGAGAATTGGAGGTCAGACTAGGCTAGGAGACACCGTCTCACAAACAAGCAAATGGGACTGGACAGATGGTCCATCCGGTCGGACATCGGATGCATACTGTTCTTGCAGAGGACCCGAGTTCCATTTTCAGCACCCATGTTGGGTGGTTTACCCCTACCTGGAAGGCACAGGATTCACAGAGGGACCCATTCGAGGGACAGGGACAGATGCCCCTGCCTCAGTCCCAGCCTGAACCTGGCTCAGAAGCTGTCCAGGAGACTCTTACCATCCTTTCCTGTGAGAGAATCCAGAGCTCACAGAGACAAGAAGACAGAACAGGCTGGGGGCCTTGTCCTAGGATTCCAGCCTCACTTTAGTCATCTGTGTGGCCCGGACAATGGCATGATCTATGCCTGAATTTCTACACCTATCTTCCTTCCAGGCAGACCCGAGAGCCCAGAGAGACATGGATCCGGCAAGGATCTGGCAATGCATCTGGGACAGAACCAGCAGTTAGCCATGTTCAGTCTGTGATCTACTCAGGGAGCAGCCTTCTCTTGGCATCTCGAGGCTGGTCTGTTAGAGAAATCACTGCTCTTCCCATGTTTCCTCTCAGATTCCACCTCTGGCCACTCCAAACACCACTGGGTCCTTGAAAGTCCCCGAAGTCCCTGACAGCTTGATTCTTACATTCTCAGATTCCCTCCTACACTGCATCCCTCTATCCCTGCTGTGTTCTCACTCCATCCCCGCTGTGTTCTGACCATCTTCCTGCTTTCTTTGCCTCAGGAGCTCAGTCCTTTACCCTATTTCCTCTTTCCCCACACACATCTCTGCATAGCTCCTTTTTGGAGCCTCTGAGTGACCTAACCAGTTCCAACTGGTGCGTAGGTCACAGCCACACTCCCTAGCGTGACCCTGCAGCCATGCACATCACCATTCAAAGACATTTCGTGTGTACAGCCGGGTCTCTGCACCCTGTGCTCCAGAGGGCAGGGGTATTCTAGTCTTTGCCAGCTCAACCCATCAGCACCTGGGACAGCGCCGGGTGCTCGCTCAGCTGCACCCAACAGATGCCTGAGTGGCAGAATGGGTTGATGGATGTGGGACTCTCTCCCTCTGCCGGAGGACTTCCCGATTTCAGCTTTGTCCAGCTACAGTGCTCTGGTGCTTCCAAGTCTGATCAGATGCATGTCACATGTCACACATGTGACAGTGGATCTGTATAATGACGTCCCTGTGGGTTGGGAGAATCAAATGCCGTCAGCTCTCCATAGCTGAGGGTTCACACCCAGGGATTCAGCCCACAGACAAACAAACAAACACACACCTACGAATGCATTTGTAAGGAACACACACTGGCTTTCCCCCTTGTAATTCCAGGGTTCACACTGCGTTAGGGGCTAAAGTCATTTAGAGAGAGAACTGCTGAACAGGAGAGGGAGGAGAGGTCTGAGTTCTATGCAAATGGTGCACTTTGCAAACACGTTGGAGATGCTGGACTTCACCCCCGTGGCATACTGAGAGACCATCCCATGGCCATTGTGACTGTAGGCAGTAAGAGCGCTGTTTATTGAGTGCCTGCTCCATGCTCGCTGCTGTTTATTTCCTGGTCGTGGCTTAGAATAGATCTGTCTGTGCACGTGCCTGGCTCACCCTCTGGTTCCTGCTGTCACTTAGTAGCTGCCCTGTTGTTAGTTAGCACAACTCACTGGTGCTAACCATTGAGTGGCGGCTGTGGGCTGGACCATGTAGATTAATTCATTGCTTTATCTAACCAGCGCCGCTTCATGAACTGGAGACCGGTTTTGGTCCATATTGAACATAGTAAGAATGGACTCAGATAGCAACGGCTTGCCCTGGTTAGAGATTGCCGGATAAGTGGAGTTATTGGCTTCCGAAGCATGTGTGCCTTCTTCTCAGTCCTGGGTACAGTCCAGCAGTTGACCATACACATGTGTTATGAACTGCAAATTAAAAAAAAAAAAAAAGAACATATAGCAAAGTAGTCCCAAGCTCTGGGCTCTTGGCAGGCAGACGCAGAAGCAGGCGGGGTCATTAGGAAAACACATCCTGTCTGTTGATTGACTTATTTGAGGTTCAGCACCTTAGATCAGCACTACCAATATCAAAATGCTTTTCTGACCTGACACTGAAGCCTGGCTCGCACCCAAGCTGGCAGTCCCCTGCTGGATGTAGGCATGTAAGACCAAGAGCCAGGCCCTGCCTGGAGCTGCAGACACACACTTCACTTCCCACAACCCCACAACAGCCAGTGAGTGGCTTCGTGACTCCATCTAACCAGGAAGAAAGAAACACAGCAGAAACCTAAGGAGCAACGCCTCATGCTAGCTGCAGTGTGCACACACGTGTGGAAGTGTTCACCCCATACACGTGTGTACATGCACATGCACACATATGTGAACATTCACCTTACCCACAAACATACATACATGTTTACACATAGAAACATATGCACATGTGCACATATACTGTGAACATGCATACACTCAATATGTGTATACATTGTATATGTAAATATATATGCACGCATCTCCGCGCTCATTGGTTTGTCTGTTCCATCCATGGGTGCCACACACTCCGTCCAGTGTCCTCTTTTCATTTGGTCACATGGTCATCTTCTTGGTCACATGGTCATCTTCTTACAAGGCCATCAACCCTGTCGGTTTGGGGCTTCCTCCCTCCAGTTGGCCTCATCACCTCCTGACTGTCTGTCACAAGGTCGTATTCTGAAGCATTGGGCTTAAGAATCTGGTGTCTCTGGATTCTGAACTGGAGATAAATCCATAGCTATTTCAGTGGTCCCTGGGGTCCTGGAGATGCTGGTAGATTGTGTGAACTCCGCCATACATCCCCCCACTGTGGCAGGTCCCTGTCTCACATACCTGCCCTGCCTGGCCTCTGAGAGGTTCTGTCTAGGAAGGAGGCCGGGGAGGGCCCAGTGGTTGGCAGTTACAAGGCTGAGCTCAAACTTGGCAGTGCCATGACATTCTAAGGACAAGAGCCAAATAGGCTGGCAGGGAGGAGCCACCAGGTCCTTCCTTGATGTTGACCTCACTGGGCAATGAATGGTATGTGACATGCCAGTGTTCGGTGTATCCAAAGGACCTGTGTCTCCCTCCCTTTGACAGATAAGAGAGTAGACACTCAGGTGTTCCTTCAACAGATGTGTGTGCAAACTGTGTGGGACATCTCAGTTTAATACTAGCTTGGGGAGGGCCAGATGGAGTCACACTGCATTCAGTAGTTCAGATAGACCCCTGGGTTCCCAGAGCCCTGAGTGCCATCCCCGATACCCCCCACCCCATACACCATACCATACAAACTGAAAAAGGAGCCTCTGCCATAGGGAGAGTGTCACTTCAAACTAAAAGTCCAGGTTTGTGCTTCAATCCTGACTGTAGCCCCAGCTCGCTCCCGTGCGCGTGCGCGCTCTCTCTCTCTCTCTCTCTCTCTCTCTCTCTCTCTCTGTCTCCGCTCTCTCGCGTGTCTCGCTCTCTCTCGCTCTCTCTCTCTCTGTCTCTCTCCCCTTCCCCCTCCCCTCCCCCTCTCCCTCCTTCCCTCGCCCCTCCCCCTCCTTCCCTCCCCCTCCCCTCCCCTCCCTTCCCCCTCCCCCTCCCCCTCCCCCTCCCCCTCCCCCTCCCCCTCCCCTTCCCTCTCCCTCTCTCTCATCCTCCACCCTGGTGTTTGAGCAGAATGGACAAATCTCCCCCACCCCAAGGTTCTGCCTCAGAAGTGGTAGCTTTGGAGAAGAGGGAGCTGGGCTTGGGTTGTCTGAGACACTCCTTCTGGGTGGATTCAGCAGATCCATGGGCCATTGTCAAGTGATAACTGTGTATGTCTCGGGCCCTGAGTTATAACCAGAAACAGAAATAAACGAAGGCCCAGATGCTCAGTCCTTTAGCAAAAGCCCAGAATGAAGCGTGTGGGTGGCCCTGCCCTGTGCCCCGCAGCACCCTAGCAGCTAAGATTCTGTCTGAGGCAGGAGGCATTTAGGATGTCCAGCAAGAACAAAGGCCAGCAGGACCCTCCAGAGCTGTCACCAGTGGCAGACTCATGTGGGGCTGGAGCAGCAGTGCTCCCTTTGAAGCCAGACGATCTTCCGAGGAGCCATCACGGCTATTGTCTGAAGGAAGTCCAAGCTGCCAGGATGAAGACCGGTGTCCAGCAGAGTGGACAACAACCATGCGTGGGGGGTCCTCCTGCAAGCCCTGCTCCCCAGTATAAGGACAGTGAAAGGATCTCTTTTCATTTAACCTGGGCAGCCTCCTAGGCAGAGGAAGTGTCAACTGTCATTGAGGTTTTCCTGGTGACTCCCCGGGAAGGCCATTTAATCCCATGACCTGGCTGGATCCTTCTCTTCCAAAGGAAGGGCAAAAAGAGCCAGTGTGGGTCCCATAGAACTGCATTCAAATCCTCATTCAGCTTTTAGCTTGAGCTTCTCCTTTCTAGGCCTCGGTAAGAGCAGAAGAATACCGGGTCTTTTCTGTGTACAGGTACATCCCGAACATCCAGAAGAGGGATCTGGAGCCAGGCTGTGTGCACGACTGTCCAGCTCTGGCTTTATTTATACAAGCTGTGTTACCCTGAGCAGATAGCAACCTCTCTGGACCACAGAGTAGAGATAATATCCTCACAGTGTCTTGGTTGAGGATTCAGTAATTGATGTGTGTGATGTGAAGCACTTGTGTCCAGATGTTGGGGAAACGTCGAGGAAAAGAATAAGAGATTTTGCAACAACTGAAAGGTGCTGTCTCTGTGTATGAGTTTCGGCTAGACACAAAGGCAAGGGTTCACAGTGTGAACAACTGCATAGCTCTTAGATACCGCGTTTGAATGAACTGCTTCTTGGGTGGAAGCATCCACCTGAGTCCCCCAGAGACAAACTGTAAAGTGTTTAGCCCAGCTCCGTGAATGGCCAGTGTCTTATTCTGCTATCCAGACCCTTGTACCTAGCACACAGGACAGTGTAACAGAGCATTGGTGAGACATTCCACTCTGGCCATTGATTGGTGTTTTCATCCCCAAGAAAAACACGGGAAAGTCAACCCATCTAAGCCCCGTACACCAGAGCTGGGGAGTAACTGTATGAAGTGAGGTCGGAACCTTGAACCGTCCCAAGTGTAGTGAGATGCTTGAGGCAGGCTGTAAATGAGTGGAAGGTTCTAGAGCTTCCACGGTCACTAAAACAGGCCTTATCCTGGGTGAAGTAGGGCTCCTTCTGGGCTACAGGTGTGGCCCCAGTGTTCAGTGTCACCAGGAGACCCTGAACGTGGCTATGGTCCAGGGAAAGGAACTCCCCCTGTGCCCTACTGTCTCCAGGGTCTACAGTCTCACAGTTCCCACTGCCCTGATTGGCCAGGGCCCAGAAGTTCCCATCTCTTGCTTGTGCCCTGAGGACAGAATCAGGTGCTACACACTTGGCAAAGCCACACAGCCAGGGGCACATAGGCCGCCTCCCACAGCTTTATCCTCAAGCATATCTGACTCTTCCTCTTTCCCCACAGCCAAGTACATCGGCTGCTACCTGGACGACACCCAGAGCCGGGCCCTGCGAGGCGTGTCCTTTTTCGACTACAAAAAGATGACGGTCTTCCGTTGCCAGGACAACTGTGCTGAACGGTAGTGTCCCGTGCCCCGTGCGCCAACGCTGCCACAGTATCCCCAGACATGTCCCTTCCAACCCTTTCTGTGCGGTGTTCCTTCGATAATGTCATTTGCCTTGACTTGTCAGAGAGTAAACAGGGGAATATAGAAAGAAAGGATTGCAAGAATGATTGACTGGTGTGTATGCACGTATGTGCACACGTATAAAAATGTATATATGCATGTTTGTGCACATGTGTCTGCATATGTATGCACATGCATGTGTGTGCACATGCATGTGTGTATGCATATATAGGTATATATGTTTGTGTACGTGTGTCTGCATGTGTCTGCACATGCATGTGTGTGCACATATAAATACATATGTACATGTTTGCGCACACGTGTGTACATATGGATGAGCGTGCACATGTATGCAGATAAGCATTGTGTGCACACATATAAATGTATATATACATGTTTGTGTACATGTGTGTCTGCATATTGTGCACATACATGTATGCGCACAAAGATGCATGCAGTGGGAGTATGACCGTACAGCTATATGGAGTGTGACGAGGAGCAGGCTTGTAAGGTATGGTGTGCGTGGCCAGCTGGTTACATGGGTGAGATTAGTCTGGACAACTGTCTCTGAGATGTGGTGGTTGTGTGATCACAAGTCTTGGCAGTCCTCTTGCCTTGAGCTCTGGAGTCACAGGGATTGCAGGCCTGTGCCATCATGCCTGGTTTTAAACTCCACCTCTTAAAGAACACAGTTTACAGACACCCTGTAGACTTCCAGTTCTCCCAAGCCAGGAGGTCAGCTGACATACAAGCCCCTTCCCTGGCTGGAAGCTGTTGAGCCTTCTCTAGAACAATGTTCCTCCTCCTCGGCCTTCATCCCTTCTGGCTCTGAGGTCCAGGCTGCTTCTGTTTCAGAACTGATGGTGTACTTTCCTTGGGAAACGCTGCTTCTGTCAGTGGAGAAGGGCCCCAGAGATGTCTGAGAAGCAGGAGTATGGGGTCAGGGACATGGAGGCATGTCCTGCAAGTGAGGTTCCAAGATGCCCGGTCATGTCAGCTGCTTTTGCTTCATCTAGGAGGAGCAGGTGGATGGGGCAGGGCTAATGTCACCAAGTCACCAGGGAATGGGCAGCCATAAACCTGGGTGGCTCTGGCCATCTACCTAGCATCACATCAGGATCTGGGAGACAGCTGTTGCCACCAGCATTTCCTCTGTCAAGGGACATTCTGAGGAGCCCTCATGGCTTTGGGAGCACGGTGGGCAGGAGGCTGGCAGTGCTCTCCCTTCCCCGAATTCTCAGCCAGAGCCCATAGCCTCCTTCTGTGTTTTTAGACCGGTGTCCACCAAGTGGCCTTTTTAGGAAAAGATTCCATGGCTAGGAAAAAAAATAGCACATCCTTACAGCCTCTGGAATTTTGTTTTGCTTTGTTTGGAGGAAGAAATTTTCTTCTTGGCTGGGTATGTGAGCTTGGTTTCGTAGCCAAAGGGCTCCAAGTGCCCTGGCTCTCCCCTTCCCCAGCGCTTCCCAAGGGACCTGGCAATGAGGTGGTGAGGTCCCTGGAAGGTGGAGGTTGGGTTCTTCAGAGGTGGAAGAGGAGGGTGGTGGTGGTGGTGGTGGTGGTGTGTGTGTGTGTGTGTGTGTGTGTGTGTGTGTGTGTGGTTATGGCTGTGTATGTGTATAGTCATGAGTGTATGTGTGTGTGTGTATATATATATGTTTGAAGTGTGTGTGTGTGTGTGTGTGTGGTTATGCCTGTGTATGTGTGTAGTTGTGTGTGTATGTGTGTGTATATATATGTTTGAAGTATGTGTGTGAATGAATTGTGAGTGAATATGTATATGAATATCTGTGAATGTATGAGTATGTATGTGCATGTGTGTGTGTGTGTGCGCAGCTGTATGGGTGTATATGTGTGTGTATACATGTGTATGTGTGTATGTTTATGTGTGCATAGTTCTATGGGTGTGTGTATCTGTGTGTGGAGTGTGTATGAGTGAATGTGTGAATGTGTGTGTATGAGTGAATTGTATGAGTGACTGTATTATGAGTGTATGTGTGTATGTATGTATCTGAATGTAGGAGTATGTAATAGTATGTGAATGTCTGGCTGTGTGTGTATGTGTGTAGCTGTATGGGTGTGTGTGTGTGAGTGAATATATGAGTGTATCTGTGTATTGTGTATATGAGTGTGAATGTGTGAGTATATGTGTGAGTGAATCTGTGTGCGTGTATCTGTGAATGCCTGAGTATGTAAGAGTCTGTGTGTGATTGTATTCATATGTGTGCGTGAGTGAATATGTGTATATGAATGACAGTATGAATGCATATCTATGAATGTATGAGCGTGTGCATGTGTTCTGTGTGACTATGAGTGTCAGTGTGGACATGGAGGATATAACATATCAGGCTGTGATGAAGGCTGTTGGGTGTCCTCAGAATGTTCTCTGTATCCCTGGGGGTCTGACTCCTCACCCTCTGTGACTCCCAGCAGAATGTCCTACCCTGTGGAGTAGGCACAACCCCATTCCTCCTCCATCCCTGCCCTCTCTGCCTTCTACCCTTTTGTCCCCGTTCTGAAGTCTCCCATTCTCCTGCCTCCTTGGTCTCCATGCCTCCTGTCCCCTGAGGTCTCCCTGGTGCTGTTGCCCTGCCTGACAGCAGCTTCCCCCCCACCCCCTGCCCCCAGGGGTTACCTGTATGCTGGGCTGGAGTTCGGCGCCGAGTGCTACTGCGGCCACAAAATCCAGGCAGCCAATGTGAGCGAATCGGACTGTGACATGGAGTGCAAAGGAGAGCGGGGCAGTGTGTGTGGCGGCATCAACCGCCTCTCCGTCTACCGGCTGCAGCTGGCCCAGGAGTCTGCCCGAAGGTGTACGTGAGTCCTTCTCAACCCTCTGCTGCCTAGCCTGAGGGTCCCTGATGGCCTCACCCTCAGTGTCTGCCCGGCATCTTCTGTGAAGCCCCATGAATCCAAGGCCACAGAAGGCTTTGCCTCCCTCCCCAGCTACCACTCCAGCCACTCAGCCTCTGCCCCTGCTCTCCTCTGCCCGACTAAGTCTGGACCTCATCTTGGCCCATCTCTTTCTGAGACAAAACTGTCTGCGCTACCTAGGGCAAGGTAGTAGCCAAGACCGTAAGAGCAGGAAGCCCTTGTTCCTTTCTGATTCAGACTAGCTCATGTCATCTTCATGGTGACCCCTGAAATAGGCAGGAGGCAAGCTAGGCCTCCTGGCACAGGCCTGGCGTTCCTGCTACAGGGGAGGCTGCTGGTGGTGGTGGGGTGCTTCCAAGTCAAAGACAGCCTGGGCTACAGGGGTCACTTGAGGCTAGCCTGGGCAACATAGTGAGAACCAGTCTCAAAACAAGTTTAAGGGTCTGGGAGGGTGCTGGGAGTGTAGTTCAGTGGTAGAGTGCTTGCCTGTCATGTGCGAGGTCCCTGGGTCAGTCTCCAGGAGTAATAAATAAAGAATACAGAATAAAGGAGGGAGGGAGGGAGGGACAGAGGGAGGGAGGGGCAGTAAGACAGGAGGGAGGGCAAGGGAGGGAAGCACAAGACACTGCTTTTAGACACTCCCATCTGAGGTGAGAAACCTGTCTTAGCCACAAAGCCCATGAGCAGTAGAGGGCCTTCTGCAGTTCAGACTTCCCTGCCCTTCTGAGAGATCTCCAGGGCCCATCAGCGTTCCCAGCTCGAGCCTTGCTGAAAAAACTCTGCAGTTCGCAAACCAAGGAGAGGAAGTGTGGGGAGGGGCAGGAGACATCTCTGTGGGCATTGTCCCACGGCCCTTCCCAAAGCCTCGGCCTCCAGAGTCGCCAGGATGACAGGCCTGAGATGCCAGGCACACCTTAGGCTACACCCTTAAGGTGCCCACCGGCCATTCCAGCCTGTCACTCCAAAGCTCCCATCCCCTATACAGCGAGGCAAGAACACAGCGAGGTGTGTTTGGTTACAGCTCCACACCTGGCTGTAGGGGTGGGGCTTCTTCTCGGTGGGTGTCTCTATCGCAGTCCATTGCTTGAGATCCTGGACCTTGGCAGTAGTAGCATCGTACAAGCTTTGCCCTGCGGCGAACAGGGTTGAGCTTGCCACAGATTTGCAAGTGTGACGGTTGCACCTCGGTTCAGGCCTGAAGGTCCGGTTGGCAAAGCTCAGAGGTTGGAAACCTCAGTTGGAGAAAGCCAGCACCGCAGGCTTGGTTCTGACCGGTGGTTCTAACTAAATGGCAGATTGCCCATTCTCAGGCCTGACCGCATTTGTACTGATATTCAAGTGCTGATAATGGTGGCACTTCGGCCATCTGAGGAGACAGCCTCAAGCATCACAGACACTGACAGGGCATGGCTGCCAACTGTGGATGTAGCCGGGCTGGTGGGAGAGATTTAGGCGTTGTGTCTTGCTAACTGGATAATGAGAGCTGCACCCCACCCTCAGGTTCTCTGGTATTGTACTTCAGTCAAAGGGTTCTCAACTGGACGTGGTGTGTGACACCCACAGATGGTGGGATCTCCTGTGTGAGGTGGACTTTACAAACGTAGGGAGGACTGAGAGGCAGGGACACATCCTCCTGCTTAGTCTGCGTATCTCTGTGGTGCTCCGGGTGGAGCACCGTACTGCCCGAGTAAAGCTTCTTTGTGTTGTGTGATGTCCAGAAGGAGATGGAGCTGTTTCTACTGAAGGATTGTGCACCCTCTAGGTCACTGATTCTCAACCTTCCTAATGCTGTGACCCTTTTAACACAGTCCCTCCTGTTAGAGTGACCCCTCAACCATAAAATCATTTTCATTGCTACGTTATAACTGTAATTTGGCTGCTGTTATGAGTCACAATGGAACTGTCTGATATGCAGGATATCTGATATGTGACACACACACCCGGGAAAGGGTCATTACATCCCCAAGGGGGTCGTGACCCACATGCTGAGAACCACTGCTCTTAAGGCCCCCAGAGATGTTTCCAGTGTGGTGTGCAAGTCATGAAGCCTTCCATTGGAGAACTAAAGAAAAGCCAAGCCTTATTATGAACCTCAAGGCTGCTTCCCCTGAGACTAGAATGGAGGTGGTGTGGGTGAGAAGGCAGACAGCTGACCAGATGTCCAGCCGAGATGCCTGCTGAGCATCTCGTCAGCAGTGTGCTGTGTGGAGATTCTGAAGCAGGGCACTGTGTACTCTCATGTAGATTCGACTCGGGAGGTGCAGCCTGTCTTCCAGGCCACAATCCTGGGGTAACAGTTGGATGCCAGCAGGGTTGATTCAGCCTTGGGGGAGAGCCAAGGAAGAGGATACAAGAAAAGAATCCTGTTCTCAGGAGGGTTGAGACCATCATTCAGCCAGAAGCAACTTCCAGATTCAGCAAATGCCTCCTTGGAAGCAGCTTCCTCCTGTCTCCATTATGAACTTGTGGAAACTGAAGTGCAGAGAGCAGAGGCAGCTTTTTGGAACACCCTGGGAGACACTGCAGAAGAGAGGACATTTTGTGGGGCCTCAAACTATAGATAAACCTTTGCCTGGTAGAGAAGGGAAGGACACCCAGACTTGAGACACTACCAAGGAACCCGGGGAAATCTGAACAAGAGGAACTGGACATAGGAAAGCCTGGATGCAGATCAGATGTAACAGGCACAGCAGCATCCTGATGTCCTGGTGCCTTCTGGGAACTGAAGGTGGCTTGAAACGGGTTTTGATACCCAGCTGGAACATCTCCACTTCTGCAAGGACTCAGCTTCAGCCTGACTTCTTCTTCCCCTGACCCTTGACCCCTGACCCCTGACTCCCTTTCCTGTCTCCTGGCTCTAAGGTTTATGTCATCTCTGCTGCCTTTGCCCAGACTCCAAATCACCCTTGACTCCCATACCTGGGATCTGCATTAGCCATGAACAACTCAGGTGTCGTCTAAGTCGCTGGCTCTTGGCAAACACAGATGACATGAACACCCTTTACAGGAAGGGTGAAGAAGGGAGAAACGAGACCCCATTCACAGCATCCCTTGAGAACTCACAGAGAACACTTCCAATCAGAAGGTCCTATGGGGGCATTTATTTCCTGAGCGCCACCCTGGTGGGCCCGTGAGGAGGTTGTTTGCTCCTGTGGTAATGAAGAAATTCAGAGGTGAGCTAGACTAGTCTCTGTTGGTGCTTTGCCTTCTTGCCTTGACACAGACTCCAAGGCACACAGATTCACGCTTGGTACAAAAGAAGCAAGAAATGGACTATCTTCTTGGTGAGATTACATTTGTCACAGAGTTTGCTAATGTGCCGTTCAGTTTAGCTTTCTTCCCCAAGGGACAGACCAGCTGCTGGTGGAGAACACTGTGATTTTATAGGAGGTCACAAGAGAGTGTGTCTGCCTGAGGATGCTTGCAGGATGTGGGGTGAGAAGGTCCAGAGAGCTGTGCAGGAAGTTTCCTCAGCCTCCTCGGGTGGCTGTCCATGGTGCTGACTGCCCTCGGGTGCAATTCAAATCCCATGACTGCTACTCATTTTCCCTCCTGAAACCCCTTCCTCTCTCCCCTTCTTAGGGCTTCTTCTTCATCCTCCCCCTGGTAGCTACTCTGACCTTTGCCCTCTCTTCTACCTTGATGAGGCGTTACAGAATTCACAACAAAACTGAAGATCTCAATACCCAGCGAATACATCCCAGTCTGGGTAATAAATTCTGCCCATGACTGTTAGCTCTGGAGATTCCCATCTCTGAGAGTTAGAAGAAGGATCCTGTTCCTTTTGTGCTTTTCTGCTCATTGATACTTCCTTCCACGCCTATCTCCAGCTTGTCTGGGAAACTCATGTCTCTTTGGATGGACTTTGTCAGCTGCTTCTCTGCCAGACACTAGCATATGACACCGGTGAATCTCACAGTCCTGGGAGACAGGCTCAATTGTAACAGGTGGACTCAGCTTGGGTTTCCCTGCAAAAATCACGACACAGGCAGGCACGGGTAGTGGTGTAGATTTTTCCACCCTGATTTTTATTCCTTTGCTACACTGGCCAAGCTTCAGGTCCATTCTGAGTCTCTGATCACTGTCTGTAAATTGGGGACAACTCTAAACATCACTGGGGCCACCAAGCAAGTGAAAGCCTAGCCAGCGTTAGCAGGGTGCATGGTGCTTCTGACGGAGTGCCTAAGTTTGCTCTGAGAACTACCCAGTTCAAGCTACTTGGATTTCCAACATTCGCAGGACCTTCTGATGATGTCTAAAAATAGCTACCTTGAACCCGCCCCACCTCTGGTCAGGGAGGCTCTTTGTGTAATCCAGTACGTCTCTGACTGTAGGTAGCTCATTGGCTGAGAACAGCTTTCAGCTAGCAGTATCCCTAGCCAGGATCTTCAGTGCAGCAGAACTTGGCCTAATTACCCAGGGGGTGATGTCCTCCTTCAGACCAAGGAGGACTCCTTCATGTCTGCCTCTGAGCTGATTCCCAGTGATATTTACAGAACAATGTAGTGGCAGGGCTTCCGGCTTTCACAGCTGCCCTTAGCAATGAGTGTCAGTACACCATTGCTCTGCTCAAGTCATTCCATAAAAAAGTTCAAGCTACTGGGTCACGCACGCCCCTGATAGACTGCCAATAAGAGCTGACGCTGTCAAAATGTGGGGCACAGGCTTCGGCAACCGTCCCAGTATCCTGCTGCGGTGCCCAAGAAGAATTCTGGGAAATTAGCGTGACTGACATGGGGTCTCTGGAGCCTCACCTTAGAACTGTGCATAGTTCGTGTGGAGAAACACCTTTGATGTACAAGAAGACCAGAGACAAAGGCTATCTCTGCTCCCTGGGGCTGCGGGACCTGAAGATGGGGGTCCTTCCATGTCTTGGGCTCTCTGCCTGTAAAACGGTGTAACGGTATTGATGACCTCACAGGCTGTGGTGAAGGAAAATGAAGTCTGCCTGACATGATGATTCACACAGCAAGCTGCTGTCAAGGCCACCATTGGAACATGACTGGGAACTGTCACAGTCTGCGGCCACCGAAAGGCTGGGACCCTGACCTTTATAAGACATGCTTCCTTAAGAGTTCTTCTTACACTGTTTGCCCAGAGCTGATGCCGCAGTACCTCTGCTGGGATATGAAGTACCAGAACAAGAAGCAACCAGTAGCCAGTGCTCCATCGAGCCAGCCACTCGTGAAGACTTCCCCTAGGAAAGTCTGGAACTCTCTGCATCATGGTACTTACTACACGGGCTTCAGAGGTGACCGGCCCAAGGAACAGCGTGCTGGAGTATTTATTCCACCCCATGCTTGGCTGAGGTTGACTCCTGAGGAGGTCACCTTCTCAACACTAAGACAGGGTCTGGTCGCCCTCATCCTGTCCTGGGATGGGCTGTATTTTAAAGGGACACTGAGAAGTGTCAGTGACAAGCTACTGACAAGTAGCTGCTGCCTAGTACTGAGCCTCTAGGTGTACATGTGAAGGAAAGGGAGACCCCATTCACAGATGAGGAAGACTGAGGCTCAGTGAAAACTGAAGATGACCATCTAAATCTGTTAAATCAGAGAAGTCAAGCAATTGCACCCGATCCATCTGGCTTAAGGTTGATCTCCTTTGCACCGGGCTCCAGAGATTTTTTTTTTTTTCCAACAACAAGAAAACATCAATCCTAGTGCTGTGGAAATCCAAATATTTTGATGCCATAGGGAGGCCAAGGGAGCCAGGGGTCACCTCACTTTTATTTTCAAATATAAGAGACAATAGGCAGACGGTCACATGACCTATATCAAAGATGGGGGAAAGAGGGCAGTTGGAAGACCCAAGATCTCACCCACCATTGGCGTGTTAAGTGTCCAGCTGACTCAGCTATAAAGGACAGCCACTTAAAGAGAGAAATAGCCTCTGCCAGGCTCCCGAGAGTCGGCTGGACGCTCTCCTTGCTGACTCAGAAGGCTCTGCCGAGGCTATCCACTCTTACCCAGAGGCTCCCGAGCAGGAAGATCCTATATCCTGGTGACTGGCTGCTCCGAGAGCCAACTCCCAGCCTGCAGCTCCCTGCACCTGCTCCCCAGATGCTGTCTCTGGCTCCTTGAGACTCTGCAGACCTCGACTTGTCTGAAATCAGGGCTCCCTGTTCAGCCCTCCTCCCTGGGCTCCATTCATGGGCATCTGCTAAACATCAAAGAAGATTCCTCTCCGAGCACTGGGCTATAAAGTCCTCACGCTCTCCCGGCCCTTTGCAGTCTGGACTCCTGATGTCCAGGCTGGGACTCTCTCCCCTTGTTCTCAGTCTCGGAGCAGCAGGCGAGGAGGTAGACCCGCCACAGCTCACAGCTCCTTCACCTCGCTCCCGATACAAACCTAAGAACATTGGGGCCTCCAGCCCCTCAACTACCAAACAGAGCCAAAGACAGGGATATCTGAGACAGCGTATGCCCTAGCATGATGTAACAACCACCCTGCAAGCCCAAATGTAGTGCCTTTGCTGTGGACCAGCGCTGGTTTTAACAGCTCAGGGACCTAAAACTCACCACCCCCTGCATGGAAGTAATTCTCCATCCTTTTCCAGCCCATAAACTTAAGCAGGCGTGTCTCTGCACGCACAGGGACATGGATCCGCACAAGAACACTCCCAGATCTGCAGAGCTGGAGGCCTGTATCCTCCATAGCTCCCTATACTTTTCTGAGGCCAAACAGTTTGTTTCTGAGAGCAGCTGGGACAGAATGCGGCGTCTCTGCCAAGAGCAGGTTCTTAGTTTATCGTAGATTTTCCTCAGAGGGTTTGCCTTTTGTGGGCTTTGGGGGAAGTGGGGGGGGTTTGCTTTGTTCTATAGCCCAGGCTGGCCTCAAATTCACTATACAGCCAAGGATGACCTTGAACTTCTGATCTTGCTGCCTCCACATCTCGAACACTGGCTTACAGTCTTCCGTCCCCATGCCTGGTTTATTCGGTGCTGGGGATGGAACCAGGTTTAGTGCGTGCTAGGCAAGCTCCCTACCGACCAAGCCACCTCGCTAGACCCCTTGCAGAGAGTTTTTAATAAAGTGGCTCATGCTGGTATCTCTACAGTGCTCATCAGGGTGCTGGCACACAGTAGGGACTGTGCTGGCACACAGTAGGGGCTATGCAAGCACCACCTGCCCCTGCTCCTGTACTCAGGATTTAGATTCTTTATTGTGACTGTGCCTCTGGAAAGTCACGTTCTACTCAAGATCTGAGCAGTATAGGGCTGGGGTGTAGCTCAGGGGTAGAGCGCTTGCCTGCCCTAAGGTCCTGAGCTAAGTTTGGTTCCCAGCAGTGCAAGGAAACAAAGATACGAGACTTTAACTGTGCTTTATGAAACTTGCAACAAATCCCAGGGACCACGTACCGCTTTTCCTAGTTTTAAAAAAAAAAAAAAAAAAAAAAAAAAAAAAAAAAAAAAAAAAAAGGTTTATTCGTTGTGAAGAGAATTAAAGACTTTTTTAGAAGGGAAACAGAGAGGTATGCTCACCACCGTCCTGGACCAGCCAAAGCAATGCATTTGCCATCCCAGGGCTTTTAACTACAGGTTTGCCTCTGGCTCTGCTTCCCCAAAGCCAGCCTCAGACCACGGTTCCAGCTGTGTTCTTCAGGGGTGACTTCTCTTGAGGACCCGGCCGTGGGACCCAGGCTCTCTACTAAACAACTTTATTTCCAGGTTAAGGATCTTAAAAAGAGTCCCCCTTCCAATCCCCTGACAAAAATATCAGTCCTTGCAGCCCATAGGGGTCTGTCTTGGGTCGGTCAGCAGAGATTTCTGAGGTCTAGGAACTGTCCCCTAAAGCCCAGCGCAGGGAAAGACCCTGGAAATGGAAGGACCATATATATACTAGGATGCCGCTGTGAGCTTTGCTTTCTGTGACCCTGCAGCACTGGTCCTTTTAATGAGAATGTGGAAACCTCTGTTCGCTATATTTTCATGAATGAGGCACAGGGGTGCTAAGAGAAAGGGGACATGATGACCCACAGAGAGCCCATCTCAGTCACCTGTTGGCACAGATGCTGGCGCAGAAGAGACTTTCTTGAGATACCAAGCTCATTCCCTGGGAACAGGCTTGTTCTTTTCCTCTCTGTTTTGGCATGCTGTGTGACCTCAAGTGAATTCTGCCTTCTCTGGTCCTCAACTTTCTAGAGCTTCTTTCCAGAAGAGGGGATTTATTAGAGTGCCTTTAGTGACCGACTAGCTGTGGTCCACGTAGTCCAACAATGGCTGTATCCTGACAGAAGAGCTGTCATTGATGATACAGTCATTGTTCAATCCATGAGGCTGGGTACCAACAATCCCAGTCCGGCTCTGGAGTCCCAAGGAATTCCTGGAGAGCTGCTGGTCTTCAGTCTACACTGAGACTCCAAAGAAGTAGATTCTGATCACAGTGAGAGAGTGTCTCAGCAGCAGGATGGATGAGCTTGCCAGTGAGAGTGAGGGCAAGCAGGCAAAGAGCAGAACTTTCCTTTTCCATGTTCTTCTATGAGGGCTGATACGAGGTGTGACCCAGTGTCTTAGTCAGGGTTTCCATTCCTGCATAAGACCTCATGACCAAGAAGCAAGTTGGGGAGGAAAGGGTTAATTCAGCTTACACTTTGCACACTGCTGTTCATCACCAAAGGAAATCAGGACAGGAACTCACACAGGGCAGGAACCTGGAGGCAGGAGCTGATGCAGAGGCCATGGAGGGGTGCTGCTGACTGGCTTGCTCAGCTTGCTTTCTTATAGAATCCAGGACCACCAGCCCAGGGATGGCTCCACCCACAATGGACCCGCCCATCCTTGATCACTATAATTGAGAAAATGCCTTACAGCTGGATCTCATGGAGGCATTTCCTCAACTAAGGCTCCTTTCTCTGTGATGACTCAAGCTTGTGTCAAGTTGACATACAAAACCAGACAGTACACCCAGATTTAGGGTGGATCTTCCCACCTCAAGTTGATCCAATCAGAAAAACCCCTTGCAAGCTCACCCAGCTACTTGAATTTTAATCGGTTCCAGATGTAGTCAAGTTGATGCTCAAGGTTAGCCGTAGCTGGTTCTGACAGGTCGGTCCCCCTCTGGTTCTTCAGATGGAAGTGCGGTGTTCAGGGGCTGCTTCCGCCGACCCAACAACCTCTCCCTGGCCTTGCCTGTGACAGCTGCCATGCCAAACATGTCCGTGGACAAGTGCGTGGACCTCTGCACAGAGAAGGTAAGCTGGGGCTGTTTCCAGCACAGGGGCACAGGGGCAGGGTGGCTGAGGCCACTAAGGAGCAGAGGTAGCTCACTCGGAACACATAGAGCCACAGGTCGTGACCTGTGATGAGGTCATAGTATGTCATGGGGCATAGACCTATGACATATAGTGTGTTGGTTCGTGGATTCAAGGCAGTGGAACCGCAGAGGAAGAGTTTCCTGCTTGTGTCTAACGGTGAGGGAGTATGAGGCTGAGGATAGCTGAAGAGGAATAATAAACTCTCCTGGTTAAGTGACATCATCAGTGGTAGCCCAGGATAGCCCAGTGGGACCCCGCTATGTGCCACTTTTCTCTCTGAAGCTCCTATAGAATATCTTAGAAAGAAGCTAGACCTGCGGGCTTAGAGCTCACTGGGTGCAATGTAGAAATTTTTCTCTCGTCTTCCTGGACCCGGGGGTGGGGGTGGGGGGCTGTGGGGGAGGCGGGGGCTGTGGGGGAGGGGGATCCGGGCCATGTCTGGTTTAAAAGCCAACGGGATAGAAATAACCTGGCTACCCAGAGGGGAAAGGAAACATCCCGAGAAGGCTCTGGTATGCCTATGGCACATCTGTATCCTTTTGGTTTCAAAGGCACATCTTGGGTCAGCAAGATGGCTCAGAGGGAAGGATGGCTTGCCACCAGGCCTGAAGACCCGAGTTTGATTCCCAAAACCCACATGGTAGAGAAAGAGAAAACTGGTTTCTGCAAGTTGTCCTCTGGCCTCTACGTGTGTACTGTGGTGTGCACATGGATGCCTAGTCAGTTGACAATTTACAGCACAGATTTCGACAGAGCTTCCCAGGATGTGCGCTGTGTGGCACTGTCACGGAAAAGACAGAGTCAAGATGGACAGGGGCATGACCCTCTTGGCTCTCTCACAAGCTCTGGGGGCCGGAGGGGGGCATAAGCACAGTCTGACACTCTCTACCATGCCCCTCAACGAATCCCTTTTGCTGGAGAAGATGGCACTGACAGCAGGCTCACTCTCAGCAGGGGAAAGGGACCAGGGAGAACTTACCAACACTAGCCACCTAGCATCGCTGGGGTTGGGCTCCAGTGTGTCCTGTGGCTGCCTGGATCCTAGAACACTCAAGGGACTTACTGAGCCAACAGGGCTCTGTACATCCTCTGCCTCCCTTACATCAGCTCTAGGTGACTTCTAACCCCCAATTTGGTACTAATGCTGTGTGAAGTGTTGCTATGGTGATCACTGAGGGAAAGCAAAGGGTCCGGATGTTCAATGCCCACATAGTACTCTTCTGCAATGTTTTTGACCTCACTGTGGAGACAGCAGACAGGGAGGGTGGGCACACTCTGTGGGTCTCCTTTTGCTGCCTGGGAATGTGCAGGCACCTGCTTCTTCGCTGCCCTTCCTGGTTACGAATACCAAGTCTCTCCTGAGGTCGTATTTCAGGTAAAGGATCAGATAAGCAACGCAGAACCGGGATAGAATAAAGCCGCCAGGGCGGGACAGGGTAGTCACCGATGTCCGGGAAGGAAGATGTTTGGGCTGCGCTTGGACTTCGGTGACTCTTGCTCTGCTCTCCCGCCCAGGAGTTCCCCCTGGCAGCCCTTGCTGGCACCGCCTGCCACTGCGGCTTTCCCACCACACGGTTCCCTCTTCACGACCGGGAAGATGAGCAACTGTGCGCCCAGAAGTGCAGCGCGGAGGAGTTCGAGAGCTGTGGCACCCCCAGCTATTTCATCGTGTACCAGACACAGGTCCAAGGTAAGGTGGGACTGCTCGCTCGACTGACCCTCCTTCCCAGATGTGCCCAGGCCAGTCGGTCCCTAAGCCAGCAGTGAGAAGGGAGTTGCTGAGAGGGCAGAGGGCTGGGCTGTGGGCTCCTGGGTGTGAGACAGAAGCGAGGAGCCTGAAGGTAGGCTCTAAGGAGCCCAGTGGAGCAGCCTCTGTCCCTCAGTCCCTCACCGCTGCCCTGCTGAGGTGGCTCTTTGCTGATAGCAGAAGCAGAGATGTTGGGTGGGGAGACAGCCCAGGGTCTCCTCTCCTCCAGCACAGACCCAGTGTGTGATCCCGGACAACCCAGACGCCCTGTTCAGGCCTCAGTTAATCCATGTGGGAAGCTGTGGATGGTTGGCCTCCGAGGTCCTTTCTGGTTGCAGTTACGTTGATGTGCCTAGAGTTTCTTCTCCTCTTTCTCTCTCTTCTTTCTCTCTCTCTCTCTCTCTCTCTCTCTCTCTCTCTCTCTCTCTCTCTCCCTCCCTCCCTCCCTCCCTGTCTCCCTCCCTCCCTCCCTGTCTCCCTCCCTGTCTCCCTGACTGTCTCCCTTTCCTTCTCTTCCTCTTCCCCCTCCTCCTCCTCTTCCTCTTTCTTCTTTCTCCCCTCCCCGACTCTCTGTCTCCCTTTCCATCAGCAACAACAGCAGCAGCAGCTACTGCTTCTTCTTCTTCTTCTTCTTCTTCTTCTTCTTCTTCTTCTTCTTCTTCTCTCTCTCTCTCTCTCTCTCTCTCTCTCTCTCTCTCTCTCCCTCTCTCGCTCTCTTTCTCTCTCTGTCTGTCTCTCCCCTCCCCAACTGTCTCCCTTTCCATCAGCTTCTTCTTCCTCTCTCTCTTTCTCCCCCCCCTCCTTCCCAACTGTCTTTCTTTTCATCAGCTTCTTTCCCCCCCCCACCCCCTCCCTGACTCTCTCTCTTTCCATCTCTGCCCCTTTGCCAGGGGAACCCACACTGACTGTTTTTCCTCTACTGCCCGAGGGGATGCCAGGGATGACGGCAGTGGCTGGGTTGGTGATGATGGGGAGAGAAGGGATCGTGGGGTGATGGTTGCAATTGCGTTCATTAGTTCCGGTCAACCAGATGCAAGCCTAGCTATATCTGGGAGAAGAGGAGCTCAGCTGAGGGAGATGTCCCCATCAGATTGCACATGGGCGTGGGTGTGGGGTGCTCTCTTTATTAACAACTGAGGGAAGAGGCTCTAACCCACTGTGGGTAGTGCTACCCCTGGGCAGATGATCTTGGGTTGTATAGGAAAACAAGCTGAGCAAACCAGGAGATAGTTTCCTCCACGGTTCTGGCCTCTGTTCCTGCTTGAGTGCCTGCCTTTACGTCCCTTGCTCATTGAGTGGAATTGGGACTTGTGAGCCAAAGAGACAATAGTGATGATGGTGATGATGGTGATGTGGTGATGATGGTGATGGTGGTGATGATGGTGATGCTGGTGATAAACATGGGCAGGGGGACACTGCACGGATGGGTCAACAGCAAAAGTGCATGCGAGGCAGCCTGCACTCTCACACCCGAGAGGGAAAGCAGCAGACACCTGTTTGCGATTTGCCTATGCATGTGTGTGCCTGGTGGTCCCTAGCTGGCAGTCCCACCAGATCTGAGGTTATGTACAGAGTCCTGGTGAGCAAACACTGCTCATTTATAGTCCAGTGAGGAGGGAGGAATGTGCACTGCTGTCTCAGTCGGGGTTTGTATTCCTGCACAGACATCATGACCAAGAAGCAAGTCGGGGAGGAAAGGGTTAATTCAGCTCACACTTCCACATTGCTGTTCATCACCAAAGGAAGTCAGGACAGGAACTCACACAGGGCAGGAAGCAGGAGCTGATGCAGAGGCCATGGAGGGATGTTACTTACTGGCTTGCTTCCCCTGGCTTGCTCAGCTTTCTTATAGAACCCAGGACCACCAGCCCAGGGATGGCTCCACCCACCGCGGGCGGGGTCATTTCCCATCAATCACTAATTGAGAAAATGCCTTACCCCTGGATCTCATGGAGGCATTTCCTCAAGGGAGGCTCCTTTCTCTATGATAACTCCAGCCGTGTCAAGGTGACACACAAAACCAGCCAGGACAGCTAGTTTTCTGGGATTCATCCAGCTTCTGGGCAGAGCTGCGTGGCCGGCCCCAGCCTGGAGGAGAGTCGTGCACAGATCGATTTTGCTGTGGTCACAAGGGGCTTTGCTGAGACCCCGCTGGAAGCTGATGATCTCTTGAGAGCCTCTCTGTGCTCATTCTCAGCACCCTGTCCCCAGCCTGTTTCAGCCGCCTACACCCTGAGAAGAGTTGTATGCTGTAGACTCAGCAGACTGCCCAGACCTTGCCCACAGAGGCAGTCCTTTGTTAAGCATCTACCACACAATAAGCCCTGACTCTGCTGGTAGAAACTGAACCATTAACAAGCTGTTTGCCTGATGGTCTTTACCAGGCCTAACCCATCTAGCCCTCCAGAGGCACGATCCCATGCATGCTGTGGTGACCAGTTTACAAAGGGGTGACTGAACACAGAGAGGGTGATCAGTATGGCCGGAGCCACACAGCAAAATAGGGCAGAGTTGGGTTCCAGAACCTTACTTCTCACCAAAGCTTCTCAGCAGGATTTCGGACACTCCACTCTGAGTGACCTGTTCACTTCTGTTCCCTGCAGAGAGGAGACTGCAGTGTTACGGCAGTCAGGGTGTTGGAGAGGCAGTTGAGACTGTTGGTTCCACAGATTAGAAAACTCGACCTCTAGCTCCTGCCCTGGTTTATTGGGCTTCAGAACCAAATAGACTGTTAAGGTGCAGAGAACCAGGAGTTAGCCTGAGATGTTACAAGGTAAACAAAAATTATTTTTACTGCTACGCCAAACTTACAGTCTCCTCCAGGGTAGGAGAAGGAGGCAGCCCAGACCAAAAGCACAGGAACCTCTTCATAATAAGCAATTACAAGAGTGGAATTTTGCAGTTATTTTTATAATCACAAGAAAGGTACATGTTACAGGTTTGTGGTCAGATGGTGTCTTAGGGTTTTACTGCTGTGAACAGACGCCATGACCAAGGCAACTCTTATAAGAACAACATTTAATTGGGGCTGGCTTACAGGTTCAGAGGTTCAGTCCATTATCATAAAGGCAGGAACATGGCAGCATCCAGGCAGGCATGGTGCAGGAGGAGCTGAGAGTTCTACATCTTCATCTGAAGGCTGCTAGGAGAAGACTGGCTTCCAGGCAGCTAGAATGAGGGTCTTAAAGCCCATGCTCACAATGACACACCTACTCTAACAAGGCCACACCCACTCCAATAGGACCACACCTCCTCCAACAGGGCCACACCTCCCAACAGTGCCACTCCCTGGGCAGAGCATATACAAACCATCACAGACAGTTACAGAACACACTGTGAAATATTTTATGGTCAAACAATTCTCAGAACATATCATGAAACAATGGAAACTATTTATGATGTGCAAATTGTAAAATTACTGAGGATGAACAAGTAAAAAATAAAAAACCAAGTTGACCCTTAGTTGAGGATGTGACTGGGGAGGAGAAAAATACCATAAAGAACAACACAGAAATAAATCACAGTCTAGCATTGTCTAACTACAAAAAGGGGGGAGGGAAATCGAGTCAGCTGACCCTTAACATTGACAAAATAAAATTTAATACTGAGGACAACAGCCATTATCATAGAGCTGACCTGTGGCTTTCCAGGAAGGTCTAAGTGGAGAATTCTTTGTGGGGGAGGGGGAGATGACGCAGTGGGTTCTGTGCCCCACCCCCACAGCCAAGCTTTTGCTACCAAAAACAAACCGTCAAGCCTCAGAGAAGCAAAATGTTGCACAGGTGAGACACCCAGGGCTTCAATTTGACCCTTTCACTCTTTTACTGAGGCACAATCTCTCCACACCTCCCCCCGGGCCCCCCTATATCCTGCCATGCTGAAAGATGTGCAGTCCTCAACGTCTTTAATTACGATGCAACATTGTAATTCTCTCAGGTCCTCAGTGAGAGTCATTAATTACATTGTCACATTCTCTTGGGAATTTTTTTTTTTTAAGTCTCCTTTCCAGAGAGGGAGAAGCACCGTTTTAAGTGTGGTAGACCATGACCACTTGACAGCCCTTGCCCCTCTGGCACCAAAAGGAAGCAGAGAGCCTTCTGGCTCAGGTAGGGACTGCAGTGGGTGGGGCTGGGTCTCCAGTAGGCGGGCTCTCAGTCCCATCCAATTGAACACTGCAGCCACCAACTGTGAGAGACTTGCTGTGCTGGAGAGCACCTGAGACTGGACAGGAAGCTTGTCCTCCTACTGGACTAATGCTGGTCCCTACTGTGCGCCCGGCACACCATAGTGCCTCTCTTCCCGCTATGACCTTATCTCCAGGGCACACCGTGCTGACACCTATCTGTACACCCCACCCCCACCCCCGCAGACAACCGCTGTATGGACAGAAGGTTCCTCCCAGCCAAGTCTAAGAAGCTCATCGCTCTAGCCAGCTTCCCGGGCGCCGGCAACACATGGGCTCGTCACCTCATTGAGCTGGCCACCGGCTTCTACACCGGCAGCTACTACTTTGATGGCTCTCTGTACAACAAAGGTGAGGGGCGAAGGTGATGGAAATGTGCACCACTCGGCACGCCTGGCCTCATCGGTCAAGCCTGCCATGTGCAGGTCCTCGTCCCTTTTATGTCTGACACACACGCACACCATGGGTCTCCTGTCTTGGTACATCCCCTGAGCTTGCAGACTAACAGACATCTACCAAGCACCTAATGTGTGCTGGGCACCTCACCCCAGAGATTGATTGACCAACAGCTCTATGCTATCAATCAAGATATAATAGCTGTTTCCTTTGGGGCATTTATCGGGTGCCAACTGTTTACCCGACATCTCGCCTAGAGTATTTGTTCTGTGTCCTGCATTTTTTTCAATGCTCTTCACAGACATTCACCAGGCACTGTTATGTTGGGAATACGCTTCCCTCGGGTGGTTTTCAAGATGCATTTATGGAGCACCGACTGTGTGCCAGGTATCTAAGGGACCTAAGGGACATTCAGTGTCCCCCAGATACCATGTTGAGCTAGCGGTGACAGATGTTGCTCTCCTGCCCGCTTCCAGCCCTAAAAAGTGGGGACAAATGAAGAGAAATAACTGGCCCCAAAGTCACAGGTTTTCAAGTGTCTGATTAGCGAGTGTGCCCAGCTGTTTCCTAGTTCACCCTCACACCTTTTTACGCTTGGCCTTCTTACCAGGGAGCTAGAGATCAGGCTGGCCCTGGACATGAAGCGCTTTCCTTGGTATGGGTTTTAAATCTATGTGTGGACTACCTTTGTGACTGTGGCTGGGGCTGGGGGAGGAACGCTTCCCGACTGTGTGATCTTGGGGACACTACATTACTTCTCTGGTCCTGTGATCATGTGCCTCGTGAGGCTGATATACCAGGATGGGTTAATGCAGGGGACAAGTTCAGCACGTGGGAAATGGGTCCTATTGTTATGGCTCAGCTAAGGGGAAGCTGGTCAGCAATGGCAGGCACTTGGGACAGAAAGCAGGTGGGAGGCAGAGACTGAAGGAGTGGTGAGAGGGGAAGAAAATGGGGTGGGAGGTTGGAGCCTACAGGGGTGTAGGAGCCAGGAAGGGGTGTAGAAGCTGGGCAGGGGTGTAGGACCAGGGTAGGGGTATTGGAGCAGGGCAGGAGTGTAGGAGCTGGGTAGGGGTGTGGGAGCAGGGCAGGGGTGTGGGAGCTGGGTAGGGGTGTGGGAGCAGGGCAGGGGTGTGGGAGCTGGGTAGGGGTGTGGGAGCAGGGCAGGGGTGTAGGAACAGGCTTCCTAGTTTGCTTTCACCTGCTGTGATAAACACTGACCAAAATCAACTCAGACAGGAAAAGGGCAGGAGTTGAACTAGAGCCCATGGAGGGGTGCTGCTTACTGGCTTGTTACCCAAGGCTCGCTCAAGCTTGCTTTCTTATAGAACCCAGGGCCACCTGCCCAGGGGTGGCTCCACCTACAGTGGGCGGGGCCCTCCTATATTAATCATTAAGCAAGACAATACCCCACACACCAATCTGACAGAGGGGATCTGAGTTGAAGTTCTGTCTCCGTGAGTGTCTCTAGTTTGTGTCAAGTTTACGAAAACCAACCAGCACACGAGGCCTGTGCCTTTGGGTCCCAGCTCTCTGTATGTGGTTTGGGTTTCTCAACTCATTTAATTAGCACCTACTATGTGTAAGGCTCCTATCAGGATTTGAGCCCAGACGCTCAGCAGAACTGGAGCTGTCCTGTCATTTTGAGCTGCTGGCTAGGGGCAGGTCAGACATTGCGGATAGAACCATCGTCCTCAGAGTCCTCAGAGAAGGCACTCTGGGATCACGGAGGCCAGGGAGGGATCTGAAGGGTTTTCATCCCCTGTGTCCAGTTCAATGAACCCCACTTTGCAAAGGTTCTGAGATTCTGTTCCCCCCCCCCCCCAGTGGCTTGAAAGAGGGGAGGTGAAGCAGCCGCCTGGACACCTGGTTCTGCCCCTCCCACCAGCTCCCTCCTGGCTTCAGAGAGCGATGGAGCCTGTCAGTCTGAATGTTCATGGTACCTTAGATGGGGCCTGGGCTCAGGTTCTCCCCCTCCTGAGCCTCAGCCTCTTTATTTAGAACAGGAGGAGTCAGCAGCAAACACAGAGATTTTCTGAAAACACAACCAGATAATGGCAGGAGGGGACCTGGGGACACGGATCTAAGGCACCGCATATTGGAGCTATGAGAACACGGGGAAGCATATTTTTCTGCAGCTCTGAAGCCAGGACTTGGAACAATTGTCCGGCGTCTCCTCCATGCCTGAGGGTCACATGGTCCCCAGATAAATAGATAATTTATGTGGTGACTCTTAAAATTGATATTTAAATTTCTGTAAGGAACTGCTGGGTTCATTAGAAAACAGGGGTGTGGAGGGCGGTGGGGTCCTGGAGGTGGAATTCAACAACATTCCTCAGGGAAGCCAAGCCTGTTGTCCCTCCTCGGGGACATAAAATTCTTCTGACAAATATTCTGCCTAATGGCACCACTCCCGTCTGCTGACCATTTAGACTCCAGAGTAGGCGTTTCTCGACCAGCATGGTTAATTTTCAATCTTCACGGTATCGCATGAGGTTGACACCATGGTGGCGTCCAAGACACAGCATCTCAGGTCTCCCGAGACAGGGAAGTAACTTTCCATGTTGTCACCATTAATGACATCATGGATGCCTTCCTTTGGGCGTTGGGAACTTTTCTTTACCGTTTTTGTTGGTTTGGGTTTCTAGAGATTGGAAGTCCCACACTATAACAGGATGACTTGGACCTCAGGGCCATCGACAGCATGGGGATGTCAGGTGTGGGCCCACACAGCTAGACCTGAGGCCATGATTCTGGGGACCTATTTTCTGCTCTGAGAGTGTTGGGTTCTTGCATGCCAACTGTATCTCCCCAGTGCTGGCCTTGTGAGAGAATAGATTGCAGTGTAGACAAAATGAAGGTCTCAGGTGGAAAGTCTTTGTCTGAGGGAAGTTTGGCATGAGGCCCCACACCCCCATCCTCAGTGCCCACAGGGCAAAGTGCCTCTGTGAACGTCAGGACTGGTGATAAACAGCTGCCCACAGGTGCCCAGAATACACACAGGAAGGAATGGCCGGGTGAAGAAGACAGTGAGGAAGCCTGAGGTGGTGTGCGTGCGTGCGTGTGTGCATGTGTGCGTGCGTGCGTGCGTGCGTGTGCGTGTGTGTGTGTGTGTGTGTGTGTGTGTCTTCGCGTGCGTGTTTCTTACCCCACTCCCCCACCTCCCCAGCTTCTAACTTCTTGACTGGGGTTGGGCACAGGATTCAAAGGTGAGCGAGACCACTGGCGAAGTGGGCGGACCATCTGCATCAAGACCCACGAGAGCGGCCAGAAGGAGATCGAGGCCTTCGACTCAGCCATTCTGCTCATCCGCAACCCCTACAAAGCCCTCATGGCCGAGTTCAACCGCAAATATGGAGGCCACATAGGCTTTGCTGCCCACGCCCACTGGAAAGGCAAAGGTACAGGAGGGAGGACCTGGGACAGCGTGGGGTACGGGGTGACCAGCAAGGAGCTCTTAAGAGCCAGGAAGAGACTGTGCAAAGCAGCAGCTCTGAGCAGCAGAGGTGCCGAGGGCCACACCCAAAGCCCAGGAGCTAAGGATTCCGCCTTTACTGTGAATCTTGATAACGGGACTTTTGACCCTTCCGCTTACTTGAATAACTCTAACTTTCTGGACTTGGGGGGGAGGGGGATGATAAAATTGTAGGCTAGGAGGTACCCCCTCTCCTCAGCAGCTACGGTTCTCATTACAGTGACAGAGGCACTGCTAGTCAATCCCAGATAGCATCGATTGCCACATTTGTGGGTCCTCTCCTGGGTATCACATGGCCTGCATCCAGACCCCAGCCTATGTGGTGGCATGACCCTACAGCTGTGTGACCAGTATTACTGTAGTGAACCTACCGTGCTCGGCCTGTGTTACAGCAAGCAGGGCCCGATGCTCTTCCTTGGGTAGATGAAGAGTCCTGAGCCAATGAGCAGACAGTGGCTGGAACAGGGAGTTCAAACCCAGCTGGGTCTGAGCTGAGAACACCCTGGTTCTCTCTTTACTAATGAGGAAGTGCGCCTAGAGAGGAAAAGACCACTAAGGTCACTGGGATATACAGTGGCCAAACTAGCCAGCTCTTCTCTTCCCAGGCTTCCCAGGGTCTGAGAGAAGGGGCGTGTGGTTATCAGCTCATCGCTGTGCAGGCCCTGTTTCTGTCAAACCCTCTAGGAACTAAGGAGAAATTTCCTGTGCAGGGCATATGGGGCTTGGTACGCACCCCAGGTCTGCTGAGCTGGGATCCCAACCCAGGCATTGATTGACACTCTTACACCAGCATCTTCCCCAGCAGACACCTTGCCGGCCTCTGTTTTCTTAAAGACGCTGGAACCCCTAGACCAACACCAAGTCAGGGTGTTCGTTCAACCAACTCAAAACCAACAGAGGTCATATGGAGGATTGGTCCACACTCATCTCATCCTGGGGCTGCATTAGCCCCAGAAACCCCTCTCTCCCCAGGGAACAGAGCCTCCATTCTCCACCCCAGCCACTCACTCATTCCTCTCCTTGGACATCCTAGGGACCAGGACGGGGGGGGGGGGGGGGGGGGGGGGGGGGGTGTCATTAGCAATGCAAATGACCAGGCTCCATTCCAGACCTACCTGATCAGAGATGCTCCATTTTCACAAGCTTTTGAGGTCCTTACACACACACACACACACACACACACACACACACACACACACACCTACCTTAAGTTTCACTGCCATAAACCCTTACTATTCATGTGTGGCTGGGGACCAGCTGCAGCAGTGTCACCTGGGAAATTTGAGGGTCTGTATCCAACAAGATTTTTGCAGGGGCTCTGATGCTCTCACAGGTTTTGAGACCTGCTTCGGCCCACCCTTGATAGACAGTGGGCGGTCACCTGGGAGAAGCAGAGGCCACCTAGCAGCTGTGTATGGCCAGTCACGGTAGTCCTGTCCTCTCCTGATTAGAGCTGAGATAAGCCTCCCCACCCCCCAACTTTGGTTCTATAACGTTAATTTTACAGCCCCTCTGGAGCAGGACGGAGGCGAGATTTTATGTGATATGATTACACAAGGTGAATTGTCCTGGATCTGTTTAATGAAACAGATCCTGTGTTTAATGATTCCATGGGGAACTGGCATGGAGAAACCATTCATCAGGGCCTGCTTCCTCCTGACAAGGAGCTGGAGCAAAGACTGCCAGGCTGTGCACAGACAGGTGTACCCTGCAGCTCCTCGGGGCACCTTTGTTTCCAGATTTGTGGGTGCTTATCAACTACCAGGAGCCCTGAGCTAGCAGAGGGCTTTTGTTTCTGTTTCTGTTCTTCTTTGCAATGAAGTCGTGTAGGAGCTTTGAGAGGTGGGCGTTTGGAGTGGCGTGGGCACACATCTGGTATGGGAGAGCTCGGAACAGTTTAGGGAGCTGCTATGCTTTGGGGGCAGAGTGGAGGAAACTCAGGCCAGCAAGAAGGGCCAGGTGAGGAGTCTCAGGAAAAGCTGGGGGCCACCATCAGGGATTGCCATAGGCAGCAGTGACTCTCCTGCACCTGGTGCTCCATCAGGACCTTTGCAGAGCTTATTATCCTAAGATATCAAGGCTGCCCGTTTGCAAATCAGTACACTGAAACCCAAGGAGGGCAGATAGCACCAACAGGGTCACCCAGTGCGGGTGGAGAGGAGCAGGGTCTCCAGCCCAGGGGAACCTGGCTGCAGAGTCGTTTATAGACGGCCCCTATGTCTCAGCCAGCACCCAGAGGTAAAGGACAGCAGGAAGACAGAGAGACAGCTTCCTCAGAACAAGAGCTGCAGGTGATGGGATCAGAAGACAAGCTGGATACACCAGGCAAACGTCTTCAAGAGGGTCACATGTAGCCTCAACCTGAAGTCTGGAACTGTGGGGTGCTAGGTGACAAGAGCCAGCCTCACCCGGGGTTCTCCTGGGATGGTAGTAGCTGTCCTGTGTCACCAAGGATACCAGGAGGTGACTCAGAACTAGGGACAGGCTGAGGAAGGGAAGGAACCCCTGTGTATGCTTAAAGTCTCCTAATCTCCCAGATACATCTGGTCCTAACCCATTATAACAGTACGGGCCCAATTAGTCAGCTGCCTTGTGAATAATCTATTTGAAGAATAAAAAATAACCTGTCGTCAGCATAAATATTTCTCAAGTAGCCGCGGGGTTCCAGGAGGAGACTGGGAGAGGCATCTAAGGACAGCTCTGATGTGTTCTGTCAAGAACAGCAGCCCTTCATCAGGGTGCAATTTAGCTGTGGGAAATTTCAATTTAGTTCAGCAGCGACTCCTTCCCCAGTTCCTGCTGGGTATCAGGCTGTGGGAGGGACCAGGGATAAGGTTGGTGGTGGCAGGAGTTGATCTGGGCCAGTCCAGACTGGCTGAACTGGATGGTGTTTCCCTGCTGTGTGGCCAGGTCACTTTACCTCCCTGAGCCTTGGTCCCCCTTCTGGTGATGAGCACACGGTATTTGGTAAGGATCTGTAGTCACCCAGCAAGGGGTTAGGATTGAGGAGGGTTATGAGGATCCACTGATCTCTCACGTGCTGCTCCCTCTAGAGGAGGCTGCGGAGTACTGCACCCTCCGCAGTTAAGCCCTCAGTGTGCCTCTTGGGATTCTCCTGGCTCTCCAGCTGCTTTCCAGGCTGTTTGCAGCATCCCCGCGCCCACCTTTGGTGTCTCCCGGCTTCTCTCCCGCCTGAGCCTCAGCAGTTCTCCCTGAGATCTGTTCTACAACTGCCCCTAAGATCACGCCATCACCTATCTAAGGCACCCTCCCAGTCAGGTAACTTCTGTTAGCATCCTGTCTAAACTCCACCCCACAGTTACCTAGCAACAGCCAAGTAGGCCTGGCCCACTATAAAAGGGGCTGCTTGCCCCCTCCTCTCTCTTTTGATCTCTTGCCTCTTGCTCCCCCTAAGTCCCCTCCTCCCTTCCCCCTCTCTCCACGTGCTCATGGCTGGCCTCTACTTCTCTACTCTCTCTCTCTCTCTCTCTCTCTCTCTCTCTCTCTCTCTCTCTCTCTCTCTCTTTGCCTTTCTCTGCCTCTACTACCCTCTCAACTCCCCTCCCCATGCCCTGAATAAACTCTATACTATACCATCGTGTGGCTGGTCCCTCAGGGGGAAGCGATGCCTCAGCATGGGCCCGCTGAGACATCCCCTCCCCCATACCTCACCACACACCCATAGAACATATATTCTACCTCTTTGTCTTTTTATAAACACATCACTATCACATGGTAAGATAGCTGACGAGCTCCCAAGAGGAGACAGTCCTTTACAGTTTGAATAAAGTAGAGAGACCACAGGAAGGCGCTTAACCATCCTATCCCCAACCCCGGGGTCTCAGATTGCAGTGGTGACAGATGCGTAAGCAGGGTGGCCACACAGGAATGGCTCGCTGTGTGGTCAGGAGGAAGAAGGAAGCCTGCAGAGCCCAAAGGAAGCCTGTGTGAGCCCTGGAGACCGGGGACGATGATGTCATACTTAGAAAGATCAATCAGTGAGGACAGCAACCATCCTTATTGAGCTCTGGCCGCGCCCTGTCTACAGCCCACCATTCCCTGTGAGCAGGCTGTTATGGCTTCCAACACCTTGGTAATAAAAGGCCCACTCTGTGCAGCCAGACAGACCTCCCCAATCCTCCTCTGCTTCTCACTCTAAGTGACCTTAAACAGCCCTGGCTTATTCTATGCCTCAGTTTCCCCTTCTGTTAAATGATGACCAGGTGGTGATAGATACCTGTGGGGACTGAGCAGAGTTAACTCCTACCTACATCTGTCTAGTGAAAATACAATCACAATCCAGCAATATGCCTTTATAATTAACATGTCAGTGGAAATCACAGACCTATGGTATGAGTAATTTATGTAAGTTATACGTACTATAGATCTATTTTATAAGGCTGGGCATGGTAGCTCACGCCTTTAATCCCAGTATCAGGAGGCAGAGGCAAGTGGCTCTTAGAGTTTGAAGCCAGCCTGGTCTATAGAGTGAGTTCCAAGCTAGCCAGGCTACACAGAGAAACCCTGACCTGAAAAACAAACTAAAAACTATTTTTATATAAATTTTATAACATTTTCATAGTATAGTCTGGGAGTACGTTGGAAGTACTTAGGTACAGGCCTGATCTTTTCATCAGAATAGAGTCTTTGATGTGATGTCTTTTTTCTTTCTTTCTTTCAGTTGATGAAATCATCTAGTTTATACTTTGAGGAGGGTTCTGTAGCTAACTTTGAATTTAGTTATCCTTTTTAAAAATTTTTTCGTTAATAGTCCAAATTGAATAAACAGATGTAAATATTTGTTCATCAAAAAGTCTTGCCAGACAGTGGTGGCGCACACCTTTAATCCCAGCACTTGGGAGGCAAAGGCAGGTGGATTTCTGAGTTCGAGGCCAGCCTGGTCTACAGAGTGAGTTCCAGGACAGCCAGGACTACACAGAGAAACCCTGTCTCGAAAAACCAAACAAACAAAAAAAAAAAAGTTTTACAACCATTATTGAATTTAGTAGGACATTCCAGATAGGTATAACTCTCAAAACAGATTTAAAATGATTAAAGCAATGACTGACTATTCAGAACGCAAAGGCTTTGTTCAACTGGGAGACATTTAATCACAGGTTTAAATGTCCATTTAGTCAAAGGATAGACAAAGAGTTTGCTGTTGTTGTTTTAAGTGATTTTTTTTTGGTAATAATTACTAAGAACAAATCAATACTTAAAGTATAGAGAATTAAGCATCAATTTTATCTCAGGGCATTGAATTGATCTTAAGCTTCATAACTTCAATATTATTTTTAACCTTGTTATAACCATATCCATTTTTTAAAAACAATCCTTTTGTGACATATTTTGATCTTACTATGATGGCTATTACAAAATTTAGAAAACAGTTTTAATGAGGTAATTTTAAAAGGAAGTTCTGGAGGCTGTAATGTAAACCACGGGAAATATGGTATCTTCGATATCCAATAGTTATAAACCCAGGTAAAGCACACTGGCCTGATTTAAGTTAAATGTCTGTTAGGGAGTTAAGCCACTATAACAGGTGCCTTGAAGTGTTTTGCTTTTGCGTATGTTCCGGGTTTCGGTGTCACTGATGGGAAAAGCATTTCCTTTTATCCGTCTTTACCAGGTTATCAAAAGTATGAGGCGTCCAGAGCATGACAGAGCTTAGCATTCATGACTTTATGACTCTTTTTAATTAAAAAGAGTTGAATAATTCCTTTAAATATCTAATTACAGTGTAATACAGTAAGAAGATCTGTAAACTCTTAAGATGTCTATGCAAACCCCAAAGTAGGTTTTTAAAATGACAGATCAAAAAATACACATTTAGGGTTTTCTCACACACTGGCCTTGGCAAGATGCAGACCTTGAACACCCTCTGCCCCCGCCCCTTGTTCCTTTGCTTTTAAAGAGACTGTGGTGCTCAAAACTATTCCTGAAATGTTGGTATGCATATAAACACTCACAGATAAACAAGACACATCTAAAGCACAGACATGAGGGAGCTTTTTAATCTCTGGGATAAAGGTGTCTGGAGCTGGGTAGGGCAGAGGGCAGAGCCAGGAGAAAGCAGCAACTGTCACTAGGAAAAATGTTTGCTAGAGAGGAGAGATTGTGTAGTTACTTCATACCCTCTGCTGGATAAGGACCAAGGAGGTGGCATCTTCATCAGAATTGTATCTTGTAATTAAAGTTATTCATGTTATTCAAGTATTTAAATTTGAAAACCATGCTAATTGTCCCAAAGAAAGATTTAGGACCATTGAAAGGGCCATTAAAAGAAGAAAAAAGGAGATTTAGTCTGCGTGATCACACTGGGCAGGGGGACAGTGAGATCTGGCAAACCCCTCAAGTCTGTCTTTAGGGACTTAAAGTAAAATGGAGAGGGGCGAGCAGTCCGTTACTGTCCCTGTCTGGGATTCAGGCTTATCTATAAGTTGTTACAGTGTTGCCATCACTCTGAAATCTCTCTCAGGGAGACACCCTGGCTGGCAACCCTTCCCTTTCCCAGCATGAGATTCCTGGGGGTGATTCTATATCCTTGCTTCACACTCTATTAGTCAGACTGAGAATATCTTGAGAATATCTTCATTTCTGCCAGACTGGTCACTTGGTGGGGGGGTGGGGGGGGTCAAGTTTTATGAGGACGATGTCTAGAAAAGCCACGTGTTACTACAAATGGCCGAGGGGCAGAGCTGGGTGGGTCTGAGAAATGTCTATGTTGGTGTCCGGGCCACTGAGACATCTACAAAGTTTCTTGTTTAGACCCCACGGAAGCAAAGGAACACAGGACCTCATAGTCGGGAGAGCAGACGGACAGACGGACGGACGACGGGAGACTCCCCTTGAGGATGAGGCTTAGCTTAAGTCCTTGTGACTGCTGGGGACACACAGACATTTGCTTATCTTTACTAGCCTGAGGAATCCCCCAAGCTGGGGCCAAGCTGAGATTTTGGGCTTTGAGGCTGAAAGGAAGACACTGACATAAGCATGAGAGGGAAAGGAAAGCAAGCTTCTCAAAGAAACAGTAAGACAGGAAGTGACAAAGACTCAGACCAGGGAAGGGAAGGCAGGCCAGCGGTTTTAGAGTTTGCCTTTGTTTTGACATAAACCCCTCTAAAAAGGTGGTGGTGGTTGTTAGTATTCAGTCTAAACTCCACCTCCACAGTTACCTGGCAACAGCCAGGTAGGTCTGGCCCACTATAAAAGGGGCTGCTTGCCCCCTTCTCTCTCTCTGTCTTGATCTCTTCTCCCTAGCTTCTCTCTGTCCCCTCACCCCTCTCCTCTTCCCTTCCCCCTCTCTCCACGTGGTCATGGCCGGCCTCTACTTCTCTACACTTCCTCTCTACTCTCCCCTCTCCCCCTCCCCCCTCCCCCCCCCCTCTCTCTGCCTCTACTGGCCTCTACTTCTCTACACTTCCTCTCTACTCTCCCCCCTCCCCCTCCCTCTTCCCCTCCTCTCTCTCTCTCTCTCTCTCTCTCTCTCTCTCTCTCTCTCTCGCTCTCTCTCTCTCTCTCTCTCGCTCTCCCTCTCCCTCTCCCTCTCCCTCTCCCTCTCCCTCTCTCCCTCTCCCTCCCTCTCTCTCTCTCTCTGCCTCTACTACCCTCCTGGCTCCTGTTAGTATTCCGTCTAAACTCCACCTCCCCAGTTACCTGGCAACATGCCCTGAATAAACTATTCTATGCTATACCGACTGGTCCCTCAGGCGGACAAGATGCCTCTGCATGGGCCCTCTGAGACATCCCCTTCCCCCACACCTCTCCACACACCCACAGAACATACTCTCTTTATCTTTTTATGAACACATCAGTGGTGGTGGTGGTGGTTTTGATTTGGGGGTTTATTTTTGAGTTTTGGTTGGTTTGATTTGGTTTGGGGGGGTTGTTGTTGTTTTTATTTTTTGTTTTGTTTGTTGGGTTGGGGGTGGTTTGTTTTTTTCTTGTTTGGGGGGGGGGTTGTTTGGCTTGTTTGTTTGCATTCACTTTAACTCACATGACTCTAAGAGCTCCGGACTATTCAGAGTTGCCAATTCGATCACGTTTTGGAGACCGTTTCATGTTTTAGTTAAAGCCAATCTGTGATTCTTAAGACGTTCATTGCCTAGGACTCCGTTCAGCGCCAAAACCTAAACCTGGAGGAGGAAAGTGCTTTCTAATCTTTAGTCTATTTTGTTTCCCTCCCCCCACCCAACACTTGCAAGTTAGTCAGCAATTATCACTCAGGAGCCTGCTAAAAGACCAGATGGCCACTTGTCTGCAGGCACTTCCTCCTTTCTGGAGGCCTTGTTCTCCCCCCTCCCCCCTCTCTCATTTTCTCCTGAAAAGTCACCTGTCTATGCTAACTAGGGAGCGTGTGTTTTGGGTCATTTTTATGAGCTGGTTTTAGTGGCTCCTCCATGTTTACACAAACATGGAGGAGCTCAAGACTGGTGTGAGCAAACCTTCCTACGTATCTTTCCCAAAGAGCCAATATCCCAGCACTCCGGAGGCAGAGGTAGGCTGCTCTCTGAGTTTGAAGCCAGCCTGGTCTACAAAGCAAGTTTTAGGACAGCCTGGGCTACACAGGGAAGCTCTGTCTCAAAACACAAAAACAAAACAAAAAACCCTAACCAAAAAAAAAAAAGTATGTTTCCCCCACTGCACGTCCTGAGATGTTCCCCCTTGACTTCAGCGCACTTTGGGGTGAGGTGGAGTGGGTGGGGTGAGAGGGAACGAGTGTCTCTTGTCTCCAGGGGCTCTATCATCAGATGACCACAAACCTCCTAAGCTAAAAGTCACAGAGAAGTAGCAGGAAAAAAAAAAAAAAAAAGCAGAATTAACCATTTGAGGGGGAGTCTGGAAGCAAAGGCCGAAAGTTAACAAATCAAAAATTTTCAAGGACAAGGAAAACCAAGACCAAACACAAACCAAAATGCCCTTGGAGTGCCAAAAGCAAACGGAATACACGGAAAACAAGGTAAACAGCTGAATCTAAAATGTCTTTAGAGTTCCAAGTGCAAGCAACCCAAGCCAAAGGTTAGACCGAAAGGCTTTCAAACAAGCACTCAGAGCAGATACCTTAAAACAAATACTTTGAAAGCAGACAAAAAGAGATACCTCACAAAGCAGTGGTCTGTTAACCAGCTCAGAACAGACAAATAGGCTGTCCACAAAACCAAGGGAGGTCGGGAGCCCAGGACAGAACTCACCAACCAAGCAGCTGAGGAAACATCACCAGATAGCCAGGACTCAGTGGATCCCGGCAGGTGCCTGGCTTCCAGTCAGGCGATTCCTCTGGAGAAAAAGTGAGCCATGTTTGGAACCTCACACGTCACCATATCCGATGACATAAAAACCATAGCTCTCATCTTAAAGGGAATATGAGAGAGCTTATTCTGGAGCCAGTGAGTGACCGTGACCCAGAAACACAAATGTAGGTTACTCCAGATTCTGTGTTCCAATGGGGAAGCCGAGGTGTTTGTAGTTTGACAAAACAAAGTCGTGAACCAAGGCAGTTTAAAATACATTGGCGGGTACAGCAGAGAGGAGGGCACCACAAGACAGGGGAAGCCTTTCTATTGGGCCAAGCTGCTGTCTGGTGATGTTTTTAGCCTTGGGGTTGGTAGATGCTGTTAATAGATTCCAAAAAGTTTCTATTAGTCAGGGGGAGTTAGTTCCAACACAGAGGTGCGCAAAAGCAAGCTTTGCTACTCTGTAGGGTTTTTTTCTTCTTCTTCTTCTTCTACCCTTTCAACCCCTAACAACGATGGGAGAGAAAAAAAAAAAGGACAGAGAGGAAAGAAAGAGGGATATGATTAGAGGAGTCAGGTTTCTTGGGGCAAGTTTGATCTTTGCCGTCAGGATATCTAATTTCTTCTTCTTTCTCTCTTTCTCATTTTTTAAGACACGACTCCTTAACAAACCATAACCAACAATGACAACCAACAACCCTTCCTCCCCTAAAGGCCCTAGCATTTATCTACCCTCTGAAAAGTCCCCAGAATCCCCAGTGTCACACAATCGCAGAAACTATCCGCAGCTGGCAAAATCATTTACCTGCTTAGGACCCCAGGCAGATCATAAGACAGCTGCTGTGGGCGGTCTGAAGCGGACCCACCCACGCCTGGGATTAGAACAAAAGCATATTCTCCTATTGCTGTGTTTTAAAAAGAAACCAAAATTGTCACTACCTAGGTGTTCCAGGGGTCTAACTAGCCCAAGGCAAGGTAATTAGCCCGTGGATCTGCAACATTCCAACCACCCCCACAGAATGACAGCTCTGATCATCAGTCTCTGCCCATACAGCTTCTTCCCAGTTCTAGTTCCTGAGTTCAAAACCCGGAGCTTCAGCCTGGTAGGCAAGCAAGCGCTCTCTGCTCCCTGGCCCCTCCTGTATAATTTTGCATCTCTGTACCACCACGTTTGATGATACCTATTTACATGTTGTGGTCTGTGTCTACAGCTGTGCCTGCAGTGAACCAGACACCAGCCAGGGGGTGTGTTACCCCAGAACGCACATGTGGGCTTCAGGAATCTGGAACGTTTGTCATCTGCCCATCTGGTGGTGTGGCTGACTTTCTGCTCTCTCCCCGCAGAGTGGCCTGAGTTCGTGAGAAACTATGCCCCGTGGTGGGCCACGCACACGCTGGACTGGCTCAAGTTTGGCAAGACCGTACTGGTGGTTCACTTCGAAGATCTGAAGCAGGACTTGTTTACGCAGCTGGGCCGCATGGTCAGCCTGCTGGGCGTGGCGGTTAGGGAGGATCGTCTGCTGTGTGTGGAGAGCCAGAAGGATGGCAACTTCAAGCGCTCCGGGCTGCGCAAGCTGGAGTATGACCCTTACACGGCCGAGATGCGAAGGACCATTGCCGCCTACATCAGGATGGTGGACACAGCACTGCGCAGCCGCAACCTCACTGGGGTGCCTGACGCCTATGGCCCAAGATGATGGGCAGCCAGGGAGGGACCCAGCACCCCGTGTCCCTTGGCTTCAAAGAGCTGGCTTCCTTCTGGCACAAAGACAGCCCCAGGCTTCTGCCTCCCTTTAGGAAAGGCCCCTCCCAGGCCTCGGGAGATATCTAGATACCTTCCCCTGGATAGTAGGCTGCCTGGTTTGGGGTGTCCCTGTCCCTCCTTGGTGGGAGAAGGAAGAGGATAATCTGGTAGGGGTTGGGAGGTTCTGGATGTGGCAACTGGTGGACCTTTGTAAGCAATGAACCCTGCTCTGATTGGGTGGGCCACTGCCTCTTCCCCTGAGCAAGCACCAGCTTCCTGATCTCTCTCAGGCCACCTCTGTCTGACAGCCAGCCAGCTGGGACCTGTCTCCGTGGCCTTGGGTGTCTGACTTCTGAGGTATACGGAGTCTGGTGCTCTGACATTACAGTGGGAGTCCCACCAGGCTAAAGCACATATGAGGCCCAAGCTGGGTGTTGTCCCACCTCCAGGAACCCTGTCTTGTCTGCTCATGCTATCATGTCTCGGGGGTAGGGGTGACACTGGGGTTCTTGATCCTTCTTCCAAAGTCCCTTAGGTACCAAAAAAACAAAAACAAACAAACGAACAAAAACCCAACCCAACAGGTTGGCCAAATGTCACATACAAAGCCCGGAGGACCCATCTTTGCAAGGTAGGGCCTGCAATGGCTATCTTACACTGCCCCACTGATTCCTTAACCAGGGAGTCCTATACTACCAAGGGCAGGGAACAAAAGTGCTCCAACTCAGAGGGAGCTACACCCAAAACTGTCCCCTACCCTCCAAGTCTTCGCCACCCCCCCACCCCCAGCCCCCTTGCTTGTAGCCCAGCAGGGCCAGCCTCCACTGGGGACTCCTCAGAAACGGGGTTGAAAAATGTCTTTCCATTCCCATTATGCCGCCGTGCTCTCTCGACGCTGAGACACCAAAGGATTTCTGACTCGAGTCACTGATCACGTTTTAGGAAGCATGCATCCAGGATCCCGTCTCCCCACCTTGGATCCCTCGTCTCCCCACCTTGGATCCCTCTGGCTTCCCCTCCAGCCCTTCACCATTCCCATTACATAAACACAAAAGCCATAGTCACGGCCCCTCGCTTGCTCTTCTGTCCGGAGCAGCCCCTGCAGCCTTGTGGGGCAAGCGAACACGCGTTCCCACCTAGCCCAGGAACCCTGGAGAAGGTTCGTGAAAAGAGATATATTTTTTTAAGAGGAATATGACCAAGACATTCTGCCCCTTGGACACGGGCCACACACACAAAAAGAAGGACCTACTTTCCTTCCCCAACGCCCTCAATCTAGAGGGTTTGGACCACCCCAGGGCTCAGCCAAGGGGGCTCTGAATGTATTTTGTACGGTGTTTTCCCACCCCAGACTAATTTCTAGTTTTCTTTCACTGGGTAGTAGAGGGCCTGGCTTCTCCTGCTTGGAGGTCAGCTCTCTCTGAGAGACTCTGGGTCCAGAACCTGGGCCAATTCTTTGCTAGTGGCCGCCTCTGGTCACAGACTTTCTGTTCAAAGATTCCTCAGGTCAACACTATCATTAAAAGAGAGTTTTGTTGCTAACCGGTGGCCCGGTTGTATATGGTATGTCTCACACAAGGGGGTGTTTTCTCGGGCATGTACATATGATGAGCAGGAGAGGGGAGGCCTGAGGGGTGGAAATCTCTGGGTTTATTATGCACAGATGTGGACAAGGGTATCCATGGGAGATGTCTGTGTCTGTGAGTGACCGAAACCCTGTGTGACGGCTGTACATTGTCTCTGCAGTTAGAGGAGCCAGTGATAAACATAGAGACACCCAGGGTCCCTGTGTCTCCTCATTGCCATCAACAAACCTCCACTTGGCTTCTGCCACCAACCAGACTGGGCCTTCTGTGGGGAAGGCTGTGACCAGAGACTTAACCAACCCAATCAGAGAGAGGAGGAGCTTTTAATGTCCTGTGGGCCGTGAGGGAGTGGGGCAGCTGGTAGGAAAAAGGCAGGGAAGGGCTTCTCCCCACCCAGAGTCCTGGGCCACCAATGCAGGAGGAGCAAGGGGGAAGACTTAAGTGTCAGTGTCCCTGGGGGAGGGAATACTGCTTATGGAAGCCATGCTGGGTGTCTGAGCTCATCTGGGCCCAGGCCAACTCAGGTGTCAGCGTTAAACCAAGTCGGACCTGTCAGAGGCACCCCTCAATCCTAGACCCTTGTCCCTGGGCTGACCAATCCTAGACCCTTCCTTCGAACCTAAGTCCCATCTACATTCCTGAAGCTACTGTCACTCACCGGTTCCCAGTGAAGGAAGCCATGTGACATCAAGCTGGCCTGGATGCTTGTCTCAGGATCATAAGGGATCTGCCCCCCACTCCTTCCTGGTGCCCCAGTCCACAGCCAGGGGTGAAGCTGGGCTGAAGCACCCATCACAACAACCAATGCTTGCCCTGGGGTCGTCTGGAATCAAGTCTTTATATTTCGGACTTGGGAGGAAGTTTTAATTTTTTTTTTTTTAACTCATACGTATTTCCTGAGAATGGATTACCAGTCCACCACAGGCCCTGCGCCCTGTTTGAAAGAAAAAAACAAACAAACAAAAAAAACTTAAGAACTCCCCATCCCTGTAAAGTTCACAGAAAGCATTAGGAGAAGAGGCTAGTGAGGCCCCTGGTGGCCCCTACGAGCTGAGCCCCAACATGGAGACTGATTTCAGGGCTAAGTCTCTCACTGTGGAAAACAGTGTGTACAATAGCTGGGGACTGGGGGACATCCAGGCTGGATCCTGTTGTCCTTCCACAGTGACTTCCAGACTCAAATAGAATAAGGATGATTATTGGAATGAATTCCAGGTTTCCCCAGGCGCCCCGGAGGCGGCTGCATCCAGTGTTGGAGGGAAGAGGAGAGACAAGGGGATGCAGGCAGGTCCTCGTCTGACTAGCCTCCTGACAGAGGCCCAGCCCCTCTTCTCTTGTTTGCATCTCTTTGTCTTCTTTCTCCTCATCCCTCCTCACTGTCTTAGAGCCCTGGTTTCCCTCTTTGAGGTCTGACTTCTCCCAACTAACCTGGTGCCCCTTTCCTTTCTGCCTGCTCCTGACTGTCCTTCTGCCTTTCTCCAACCTCCTTACCATCCTCCTCACCGTCCTCCTCACCATCCTCCTGTTTTCCTCACTGTCCTCCTCACCATGCTCCTTACTGTCCTCACATCCTCCTCTCCATCCTCTCTGTCCTCACCAGGCTCCTCTCTGCCCTCCTCACTGTCCTCCTCACCGTCCTCCTCACCGTCCTCCTCACCGTCCTCCCATTCTTGGTCTGCCCATTGATGCTGCAAGTGTCTCCCCCTCCTCTACCCCTTGATCTTACAGCTCTGTACTCCTCTCCCCTTACCTTCCTCCCTCTCCACCCCCCCTTCTCCTCATCCTGCAAAGTGGGGGTGGCTCTGTGGGATCCAGGCCTAGTGAGACAAACGTACCCAGCCTGGTAACCAAGAAGTGGTTTCCTTAGCAACAGAATCTGCAGAACCCGGAGCTGCGGTGTCCTGTCCTTAGCTCTGCTATTATGGTAATAGGCTCGAGCAAGAGAAAGGGAGGAAGTGAGAGAGGGGGGAAAAAGGAAATGAATACCAGATAATGCCTGCCTCAGTATGACACTGCTGGAGGAGACAACACCTCTCACTCAGTATGTCGCTGCTGGGGTCCTTCCTCATGGGGGGAGGGAACGACACCCCAGCGTCTGCTCACTGTCTGATATTTTGGGAATACTCAAAATTCAAGGTGCAGGGGCTGAGAGATGGCTCAGTGGCTAGGAGCACTGACTCCTCTTCCAGAGGTTTTGAGTTCAATTCCCAGCAACCACTCGGAGGTTCACAACCATCTGTCACGGGATCTGATGCCCTCTTCTGGTGTGTGTCTGAAGAGAGCGACAGTGTGCTCGTATACAAAAAATAAATAAATCTTTTTTTAAAATCTAGGCACAGAGGGAGTGAGGGCGGGGAGAGGCAAAGCGGTAGGCGCTGGGGTAAGCTCGTAGAGGACTAGACCATGCGTTGGCTGTTGAATATGTAGAAAAGACAAAAAGTGCCAGCGGGACTTGGAGCTCCCCCTCAGCAGTGCCCACCCCAGGGGAATCCTGTGACTCAGATCCCAGTGAGATTCCCCCACTGAGAACACAGTGTGTACATGGCGAGGGGCCAGAATGCCCTCTAGTCTCCTGCCCCTCGGGAGTTCTACTTGGCAGGGATGGAGGAGGATATAGAGAAGGATGCAAACAGTTCCATCCTCTGTTCTCAACTGCCCAGGAGAGACATGGAGGTGGGAACCACCCAGGGCGTGGCAGAGGCATGAGAGGCCCAAAGACCTTAACTAACTCACTTGGGGACACGGACACTGGTGACAATGCTTGGGGTTGGAACCAGAAACCATCAGAGCCTGTTTGGAAGGTAGAAGAGGCAGAGGGTACTGGGAGAGAAGAGGAAGGAAAGAGACAGACAGACAGACAGACAGACAGACAGCCTTAAGTCATTGCTCTGGCATTGCTTTTTACCCCAAGTGCATGAGACTGTAAATGACCATCTCCAAGGAAAGAAAATCTGTCCAGGTCCTTCCTTCCTTCCCAGAGAGACAGATTGGGTTCCACTTCTAGTCTGTTATACAAGATTCGGAGGAACATAAGAGCTATGGGGGTGAGGGGCAGAGAGCCTTTCATGGTGACACGGAAACATGTCCCACCTCTTTCCGGAAAGCACTGACGCAAGGCGGTGAGGTGCCCTCAGAGCCACCTCTGTTCATTTGTCTACAGCAGTTTACTATCTCTGTCAGATTTACAGCCTGCAGTCTGCCAGCATTCAGGAGAGCCATCTGGAAAGGAGGACACACCTCAGAACATGGGGGAGGACGGAGGGGGGGTGTTCTGCCCCACCCCGACTTGCCTCTCAGCACAATGGTGGCTATTTTCCAGCAGGCCCGGCAGCCCTGTTGCTGACTGAGTCTAGTAGCTAACGCAGGGAACACCACAAAGTCATTTGCATCAAGGAGCTGCCTCCCTCAAGGTACATTTCAGTCTAACGTTAGAAGAAGGGCAGAGCGGAGCGCTTGCTGGTGACCTTCATGAGTCCCAAAGGAAAGGGCTCATGGGGGAGACTTTGGTGAGGCCTGGGGTGGACACTCAGCGCGTTTCTATGTCTGCCAGGCTTCCTGACGGTGACATGAGTGCTGATCTAAGATCTTCTGAAGCCAGTTTTCCAAAAGATTGAGCCCCAAGTCCCAAAGCCTCCTGATAGAAGGACCACAGCAGTGTGTGTGTGTGTGTGTGTGTGTGTGTGAGAGAGAGAGAGAGAGAGACAGGTGATCCTGTGAGCTTGCCAGTGTCATGTATGAAAGAGCACGTTGATGCTAAGACCACTAAAGCATTGTCCCAAGGGCATGGCACTGATGGGTATGACCACTGCCCAAGCTTTTAAACTACATCTCTCAAACTCACTTGGCATCCAGCACATAGTAGGTGCCAGGACCCCCTGAAGCAGTCACGTCTCAATAAAGCTCCTAAGGGGCACCACAGTCAGCAGACAGGTTAGCCCTTGGCAGCCTGGGATCTGTGCCCAGGAACAGAGATGTCTCTTGCTCCCACCCCCACCTGAGCCCCTGTGGTAGCGTGAATATTCTTGGCCCAGGGAGCGGCACTGTTAGGAGTGCTTTGTTGGAATAGGCGTGGCCTTGTTGGAGTAGGAGTGGCCTTGTTGGAGTGGGTGTGGTCTTGTTGGAGGAGGTGTGGTCTTGTTGGAGTGAGTGTGTCACTGAGGGTGTGGGCTTTAAGACCCTCATCCTAGCTGCCTGGAAGCCAGTCTTCTCCTAGCAGCCTTCAGACGAAGATGTAGAACTCTCAGCTCCTCCTGCACCATGCCTGCCTGGATGCTGCCATGTTCCTGCCTTGATGATAACGGACTGAACCCCTGAACCTGTAAGCCAGCCCCAATTAAATGTTGCCCTTATAAGAGTTGCCTTAGTCTTAGCCGTGGTGTTCACAGCAGTAAAACCCTAGCTAAGACAGTCATGGTGCCTCTTCACAACAATAGAACAATGACTAAGACATCTGGTTTGAGAACCTACTTACATAATCGTGTACTGGATGGTAGGCGTGGGGCAGATGTGTCGTAGTCGGGATGAATAAGGGAGGTGTGGATCTGACAAGACACTTGGGAGGATGCTGAGGGCAATTGGCTACCAAGGAGGAGAAGGAGAGATGAGGAAGAAGATGCAGAGCCCACGGCTGGGCTTCCTGGGTTTGTCTAAATCTCTGGGTTTAGATTGTGAAACAGCCACTCCAAGCTGTGCTTTCCAGATTCACACAATGGAACCCTAACTTCCCAAATGGGGGTATTTAGTAACATCTGGAGGCGTTGTTGGGTTTTTCCACAGCTGTTGGCTTTTTAATGGGTAGAGACAAGGCTCGTCACCTCTCCACACACAGTGGACACAACACACAGCCAAAGTGACCAGGAGACAAGGCACTCTGAGTGTGGTGGGCTGAGGGGTGGCCATGCAGATGGATACCTTCCGGTTCTTAGCTGCATGGATACCTTACAGGTTCCCATGACAACTGCCAGGCAAGGAAGGACCTTGGATTCTGTGTAGCTCACGGGCTTTCTGCAATTCTTTCTTCTGCTGGAACTACACCGGCATCCCTCCCCCATCACCCATAGAGAAGAACATGAAGAGGAAGGTGTGGTCCGAGACCTTTTCCTGATGATAAATGAGAGCAGAGACTAATTCCCGGGTGGGGCATTAAAAACAACAACAAAAAAAAAAAAAAAAAAAAAAAAAGGGAAAAAGACCATAAAACCACAAACTTTATGTGGGAGAGAGTGTGGGAAGGGAGGCGTTGAGCCAAAGACACTTTGGAAATTGTGAGTAGTTTTCCTATTTACCGGGGGCTGAGGCTGTGGCTCAGTGGTTAGGGTTCCCTGTTCCATCCCCAGTACCAAGTAATCCAGTGTGCAGTGGTGTTTACCTGTAATCCCAGCCTTCAAGAGATAGAGGCAGAAGGGGTCAGCAGTTAAGGCTATCTTGGGCTGTTGTGACTTCAAGGCTAGCCTGAGCTACATGAGACCCTATCTCAACAAACCAAATAAATAAATAAATAAATAAATAAATAAGACTCTCCCTGTTAAAACACAGTGGGGTTCTGTTTTCAGTGTTGACGGTGGCCTTTATAACTGAGCTCCCTGCCCTGGGCTGCACCCAGGAAATGTTTAAACAAGCCGAGGAAGGGGAGCTGCCTCTGACATCTAGTGGGTTGAGGCTAAGGCAATGAGCCTAGAGGTGACCCACGACAGAGGATGGTCTCACGCACATGGTACACTGACGGAGTCTGGTGTGACCTGAGAAAAGGAACCGCTCAGAGCGTGGTCAGAAAAGGGTCAGAACACATCTGGCAGGAATTTTATTTCTTTTCATTGGCCCGGACTAGCCGCTGAGCAACTCTGAGTCTCCTTGTCGGCACGGAATTTAAAGACTTAGATTGTTGCCTTAGTGAGGACTGCATAGGACCAAGGTGAGCTGGAGGAGCAGGTGTTACCTGAGTTATCAAAGGTCCTTGTTGGCTACCTGGAGGGATGGAAGCCAAGCAGGCTCCCTCAGCCCGGTGCACCCTTCCAACGCTCGCTCCCCAGCCCTCCATTGGTTACTTTTTCTGTTGCTACGATAGAACCCCAAGCCCAAGAGACCACAGGTGAGCTTATTTGGGTTAAAGGTCCAGAGGGATAATAGTCGGTTGCCGTAGGTAAGCATGGCAGCCGGAGCAGGAAGCTGAGAGCTCACAAGCCATGCAACGAAGACCGCAAACTGGAAACAACACGAGGTCTTTGATTTCAAAGCACACGGCCCGAAATCGGGCTTTCTATTGCGGTAATGAAACGCCGTGACCGAAAGCAACCAGGGAAGGAAAGGGTTAATTCAACTTACATTTCCAGGTCATTGTTCATCGCTTTAGGAACTCAAGCAGGGCAGGAATCTGGAGGCAGGAGCGGATGCAGAGGCCATGGAGGGGTGCTGCTTACTGGCTTGCTCCCCATGGCTTACCCAGCCTGCTTTCTTATAGAGACCAGGACCACCAGCCCAGGGATGGCCCCACCTACAATGGATTGGCCCCACCTACAATGGGCGGGACCCTCCCCATCAATCACTAATTGGGACAGGGCCCTACACCTGTATCTTATGGAAAGATTTTCTCAATTAAGATTCTGCCTTCTCACACTTGTCTAGGTTTTTGTCAACTTGACAGAAAAAGAAAAAGAAGAAGAAAAAAAAACCCAACCAGCACATCCTCCCCTGTGACCACTTCCTCCAGCAAGATTGCACCACCTAAAACTCCCCGAAGAGCACCACAAACCGGGGACCTAGGCCGCAAACGCCTGAGATTAAGGAGAGCCTTTCTCATACAAGCCACCAGAAGGCCTCTGCTGAGATCCAGCTGCCCTGTGAGAGCCTGCAGCTTTCCAGCCGGTCGGCCTGCATTCTCTAATCAGGAGCACCGTGTTTCAGAAATACCATAGCTAAACAGGATCCTGCTGTCTCTAGAACACAGTACGTCCCTCTGCAAATCCAGGATGTTGAACTATGTGAGCCCCTAAGGATTTGGTGTATTTACAAAGGGGTCATTCCTAAGCCTGGAGTCACAGAAGCAAGCCAGCCAGCCACACAGGAAAGGACAAAGGCTCAGAGAGGGGCAGAACCCACCTCACCTATTTCCCCTAACCCAACAACTGCTGTCCCCTTTCTTGGCACGATACAGGCTAAAAGAACTGAGGCAGGAGAAACTGACCCAGGGAAACCCACGCCCACTTCCTGGCCTCCCTAGGTTGCCCATCCCTTGCCTCTCTGGGCCTTGGAAAGTGTTTAATTAATAAACACGCCTTTAATGCAAGTTGATGTTGAAGAGCGACACTTAAATGCTAATTATTGTTATCAGGGGCTGTTTTCTGCCTAATTAAATGCATGGATTCTGTAATTATTAGCTAATTCCCAAAGAGAAGCCAGGCCCTCAGGTGTTACAACTTTCTCTCGACTCAGCCATTGACCTGATTCTAACATCTTAGGCAAACCTAATAGTCTGGGTTTGAAAAGGGGGTGATCTGGGGTCCTAGGGAAAGAAAATGGGCTCTGTTGTCACTTTGTGCCTTTTTTTTTTTTTTTTTTTTTTAATGTCAGTCATGGGGGCTAGAAAGTTGGCTCAGTGGTTAGGGGCACTTGCTGCTCTTCCAGAGAACCCAATTGAGTTGCCAGCACCCACCTGGTGGCTCAGAGCCATCTGTACTTCTCCGTCAGGAGATGTGATGCCCTCTTCTGAGCTCCTGCTGCAGGCACAGAGGAAGCACATAAATGAAATGGATCTCCTACCTGTGCGCTTGCAGCCTGGTTGGGTCATGGCTCTTGCTTTCTTTACAAAAAGAAATTGCTCTATTCAGTTGCTTTCGCTTCGTTCCCCCGCCGTGTGTGTGTGTGTGTGTGTGTGTGTGTGTGTGTGTGTGTATGCATGTGAGTGTGTGTATATTGTGTGTTATGTGGTATGTGTGTGTGTGTGTGGAGTGTGTGTATATGTATGTGTTATGGTGTGTGTGTGGAGTGTGTGTATATGTGTGTGTGTGTGGTGTAGTATGTGTATGGGATATGTTGTGTGTATGGTATGTATGTCTGTGTGTGTTTGTGTATATGTGTATGGTGTATGTATGGTATGTGTGTGGTGTGTGTGTGTTATGATGTGGTGTGTGTTTAGTGTATGGTATGTATGTGCTGTGGGGTGTGTGTGTGCTTTGGTATGTGTATGTGCATGCTGTGCTGTGTGTGTGGTGTGTGTGTGTGTGTGTATGTGCTTTGATGTGTGTGTCCTGTGGGGTGTGTGTGTGAGTGTGTGTGCATGCACACTGTGGTATGTGTGTGGAGCTTGTTGTTCACAGACAGTTGTGAAACACCAGACATGAGAGCTGGGAACTGAACTCAGGTCCTCTGTGAAAGCAGTTGGTGCTCTGAGGGGCGGATCCTTGTTTCTCTCAGGGATGATGAGCTGAGTGTTCTTTGTCTATCCCCAGGGCAAGTGCCCCACTGTGGGTGGTAACACATCTTGGCCTGAAGAGCCTCCCTGGCTACTGCCTTTGGGTGGTTTGATGTTCATTGTGTTGGTTTTACTGTGTTAGGTTGTGTCTTGGTTTTGTCTGTCAGACATCTTTGTTCTTGTGAACCCAGGCACACAGAGGCCTCCTCCCCAGCATCACTGCTGTTCAATCCCTCCTGTGGATGTTGGATAAGAGCAGTCCCTAAACTGCCACAAATGCTAACATCCATTTCTCTGGCATCCAACCTACTACAGTAGGCAAATGTCTTAGTTAGGGTTTTACTGCTGTGAACAGACACCATGACCAAGGCAACTCATATAAGGACAACATTTAGTTGGGACTGGCTTACAGCTTCAGAGGTTCAGTCCATCATCAAGGCGGGAGCATGGCAGTGTCCAGGCAGGCGTGGTGCAGGAGGAGCTGAGAGTTCTACATCTTCATCTGAAAGTAGATAGGAGAAGACTGGCTTCCAGGCAGCTAGGACAAAGGCCTTAAAGTCTATACCCACAGTGACACACCTACTCCAACAAGGCCACACCTACTCCAACAAGGCCACACCTCTTCCAATAAGGCCACACCCACTCCAACGAGGCCATACCTCCAAATAGTGCCACTCCTTGAGCCAAGCGTATTCAAACCACTGCAGCAAGCAAAGGATCCTTCATGTTGACCATTAAAAATGAACCATCGGGATTTCCAGGATGTAGTATAGTGGTTCTGAGCACTCCTCCTTACTGCTGAGAATCTGGGTATGGTTCCCACCATCCACATGGTGGCTCACAACCATCTCTAACTCCAATTCCACTGGGTCTGATGCCTTCTTCTGGCCTCTGCAGACAGTGCACACACATGGGCCATGATATAGGCAAAGCACTTAGACACGTTTAATTTAAAGTGCATGATCCACAGCCTCCCTCAGGGAAGAGCAGGCAGAAAAAAAAAACCACTCATGCTTTGCAGACAAATGTGTCCCAGCTGTGCAGTTGATCTGTGCAGGAACAAAGCAGCCATATTGAGGACCTGAGACGACCGGATGATCTTCATACCCGTCAAACCTTGTTTACAAAATCAGCCAACGGTTCCATAGCAACAGTTTGCAAACCTCAGGGACTGCTTCAACATGTCTCCGACCAGAGGCAGTTGACAGAGGTCACTTAAGGCTCATGATCTGAGGGGATGCCATCTACCATGCTGAGCAAGGTGCAGTGACAGATGGCTCTGCATATTAGCAAGTGTGCAGCTGGTCCTCACCTCCTCAGGCAGGGCAGGAAGCTGGGCCAGGCTGTAAACTTCAAGACATATCCCTCCAGCCTGCCACTGGTGACCCGTTTCTTCCAGCGAGGCTCCATCAGAAGGTTCTATAACATCACCAAACGACATCTCTAGTAACTGAACATCCAAATGCCTGAGCCTGTGGGGAGCTGTGGTGGTTTGAATAGGTTTGACCTCCATAGACTCATGGGTGTGAATACTTGGCCATAGGGAGTAGCAGGACCAGGAGGTGTGGCCTCGTTGGAGGAAGCGTGTCACTATGGGGGCGGGCTTTGAGGTCTCCTATGCTCAAGCTATGTCCAGAGTGGCACACGGTCTCCATCTACTGCCTGTGGGTAAAGATGTAGCACTCTCAGCTCCTCCAGCACCATGGCTTGCCTGCGTGCCTTCGTGCTTCCCGTCAGGACGATGATGGACTGAGCCTCTGAAACTGTAAGCCAGCCCCAATTAAATATTTGCTTTTATAAGAGTTGCCTTGGTCATGGCATCTCTTCACAGTGGCGATGGAAACTCTACTAAGACCAGAGTCATTGCACATTCAAATAATAGGCTCCACCCTCCCATGTCAACCTGAGGCCTGGGAGGAAGAGACTGACAGCTGCCAAGCAGCAGCCAAGTGTTAGATGGTATGGGGACGTCAATAATCCCAAGCGTTATCTGGTGTAATTGTTTCATGAAAGCCATGGGCAAAGCACTTAGACTCCTCAACTATAATGCTTAATTTGCGCTAATCATAACCATGTGCTCATGGGAATTTAAAATGGGAGGGCATTGTGCTAAGGCTGGGGATGCAGTCTGCTGTTTGTTTGGCCCCAGAATCAGGCTGGTTGTCTCCATCGGCCCAATCCTAAGCCACCACAGGCAGTAAGCATTACAGGCGACATTAAATACGAGTCTTTTCCATCAGATACCATAAAGCCCGTGCTTATGGCAAGGAATGTTCGAATCTTTTTATCTTCCCCTGCCTGTTATGCAAACATTCCAATCCCCACCAGCAAAATCTTTCTTTCCATACCTGCTACACTCCCAGATCACAGCCGCTGACCTTCTGTGTGCACAGATTTTAAGACTAGCCAACTAGGAAAGACCAAGGCTGGGCCTCTGCCAATGGGCAAAGGCCCACACAACGTTTACCTGCCTTAGAATAAAAACCCAGTGTGCTTCCTGTCCCACGTGCTCACTTCCGCTTGGATGAGCAGCACATGATGGGCCTTGCCTTCCTCACATCCATTGGGGACCTTTCTCACATCCAATTCGGACCTCCCAAACCCCGCCTTAAGGTGAGGCAGCCACTGTACGTGAACAACAAAACCTGCTTTAATGAACTTGGCCATGACGATCTGGGTCTCTGAGAATCCACGCCTGGTCCTTCATGCTGGGGGATGGGCTGTTGACCCATGTATGAGAGTGTAAGTCACACCTGCCGGGCTCAGCCCTTTGCTCCAGCTAACATTTGCCATCCACCCACCCTCCACTGTTCTAAAGCTATAGTTGCCTATCAAATGGAGGGCAATTTGCCAGCAGGTATGGATGTGTTGATAAAAAGAGGAGGAGATGTGTTCTATGGAGGTGTAGTCAGGCATGGGGGAAGGGGATGTCTCAGCTGGCCCGTGCTGAGGCATCCCTTCCCCCTGAGGGACCAGCCACACAATGGTGTAGTATAGAGTAGAGTTTATTAAGGGCATGAGGAGGGGAGTTAAGAGGGTAGTAGAGGCAGAGAATGGTAGAGAGAGGGAGAGGGAGAGAGAGAGAGAGAGAGAGAGAGAGAGAGAGAGAGCGCCAAACATGAGCATGTGGAGAGAGAGAGGGGAAGGGGATGGGGACAGAGTAGGAGCAAGAAGGCAAGAGAGCGAGAGAGAAACAAGAGAGTGAGGAGGGGGCAAGCAGCCCCTTTTATAGTGAGTCAGGCCTACCTGGCTATTGCCAGGTAACTGTGGGGCGGAGCATACCTGGCTGTTGCTAGGTAACTATGAGGTGGAGCTTAGACAGAATGCTAACAGGTATTCCCACACTAAACCTATAGGGTGGAAGTCGAGGTCACCTCCCAGAGACTACCAGAGAGGACCCTGCGGTCCAGGGGCTGGATCAAGATTCTTGAGAACTGGAAGGAGGCAGGGCCAGGACACAGACCTTTAGTCTGAGCCCAAAGCCAGTGGGTCCAGCCATTTACCAAGTGGCTCAGAAGGGAGCAACTGGGGAGGGAGCTGCTGCAGGGAAAGTGCCAGCTCAGATCTGTCCGAGACTCTGAGGGAACACACAGCCTGCAATACGCTCCTCGCTCCTCGCTCCTCGGGAAGCTGGTGCTTGGTGCAGGCAGCTGTGGGGTGCTCCCAGAAAGGCTGAAATTCCCAAGAGCCCTTTCTTCTGCTGCTCGTCCGTGGTTTAAAGTCCACAAGCCAAGCTTCCCCTTAATTCAATTAAAACAGACTCGTTTGTGCTTACCAGCTCTTTATTTTCGTCTGTTAAAAAAAAAAATTGTGAATTACCCAGAGGTCTCTACAGCTCCTGAACCAAAAGGCAACAATAATCCTGTTCTGTTAAATCCAATTAAAGACAACTATAGAAGCTCACTCTGGTGGAGTGCAACAGATCAGGGTAGAGAGGGCAGGGCTCTAAGGACAGGGGAACATGAAGAAGACCCCAAAGGGAACCAGCCTGCCCCGGGGCCATCCAGGGAGCCTTTGCTGAAGTAGGATTTTATTCTGCTTGATTTTGTCTTTATGGCACGATCTCATATAGCCCAGGCTGGCTTACTATGTATCCAAGGATGGCCCTAAACTCCTGATCCTCCTGCAGCCATTTCCCAAGCTCTAGGATTGCAGGCCTGCCCGAATGGCCACACCCTATTTGTTTGTGTAAGGCATAGAACCCAGGGCCTTGTGCATGCCAGGCAAGCACTCTGCCCTCCCTGTCACATCCGCAGCACGACAGTGTTTTTCTGTGTCGGTGGCTCCAGCAGGCAGCCATGGCCAGGGTCTGTTCTGTAGTCAGAAACACCGAGACTCAGTGAGGAGCATCAGCCTTGTCAGGCTGGGCCTGGAGGGGGATTCGATCCTCTTCCTGAAACCTTGGAGTGTCTGAATGGAAAGGAAAGCCATGAATCAGCTCTGGTCCCCATGCCCATCAGATGCTGCCTCCCAGGGTCTGAGGAGCTGCGGCTCCAGTCGCAACAAGAATATTCCGCATACAGTGTATCTGTAGAAGGGCTACATCCAGATAACCTTAGCTCTGTCTCTGCTGTTTTCCACCCCAGAGGCCAGAGTGAGGCCAGTGATCTCACTGAGGCTGCAGTGAGCCTTGCCTATGTCGCTTGGGCAATAGGCTAGCCCCTCTCCTCAAAGCTGGGCCCATTGCCTCCGTTCATCACTAAAGTCTACAATGGGATGAGAGTGGAGAGGTGAGATTCAAGAAAAGTAATGGAGAGACGCTGGCCAGTGGCCACGCCCAATGCCAGCCCCACCCCCAGAGCAGAAGACCTGTAGCAGAAGCCAGCCAGGGTATCTTTCTCCAGATGCCAAAGGCCCAGGGGGTGGCTTCCTAATTCCTGGCAAGTCCCAGCCAGGAGACAAGGAACTCAGGGGTTGCCACTGGAGCCCAGATTCCAGGCAGCACTAATCCCGTTACATGAACAGGAAAAAAAAAAAAAAAAAAAAAAAAAAAAAACAGGCACTCACTGCTCTACCCTTTCCATCGACCTCTGCCAGCCATTGGCCCATCCTCAGGTTCCTAGAAATCTGTGCAGTTCCCCGTAAATAGCAGAAAATCGATCACGTGTGACTGAACATAGGAGCCCGGGCAGCAGCACAGGGACCCTCCAGGGAGGAGCGCTCTCTATTTCTGCGGTTCACAGTTGGCAATAAGTGAAAGTGAATCTCAGCCAGTCTCCTTTCTCTGGCTGGTTCTGTCCTCAGTGAAATGCTGATAGAAGATTTGTCCTGGTGACCCTCAGTGCTATTTAATCTGACTTTTAGGGCCCCTAGGGCTGTGTTTGACGTGCTTATGTCCCTTGTTTAGTTCACAGTCAGTTTCATCCCCACTGTGAGTGTTACCTGGGACCTGTACCTGGTGTATTTGTTACTGTAGCATCTCTGTGAGTGTTAGGAGGGGCTTGCACCTGGTATATTTGTTACAGTAGCATCTCTGCAATCATAGTACCTGATAGAAGCAAACTAAGGCTGAAAAAGATTGATTCCGGCTCACAATCTGAGGAACCGGTCCATCAAACAGGAAGGAGAGGCAAGACCGTTACAGAGGAGTGTATGGTGGAGTTATTCTAATCATAATGGGCCAGGAAGTAGAAACTGTGACAGGCACCAGAAACAGTAACTCTCAAGAGTGAGTCCACCCTAGACAACCCCCCCAACACACACACACACCACCACCACCAAACAGCTGGGAGCCAGGTGCTCACACTCACAAGAAGCACACTATGCTTGAAATCTAACACATGCTGCTGTCCTGAAGAAGGATTTCCCAACTTGTATTTTTATTCATCTATTTTATGGTGCTGGGGATGAAAACCAGGGGCTCATGGCTGCTAGGAAAGTGTTCTTCCAACCACTGAGCTGCCTGGAAAATCCTGTCCCTGGATTCTTCCAGATCGGGGGCCACCAAGTTTGCTAGTCTGGGTATATTAGAGGGGTGTCATTTTTCTCATTGCTATGACAAAATGCTCAACAAAAGCACTTTAAGACCAGGGTTCATTCTGACTCACAGTTTGAGGGTACTGTCCACCATGGTGGGGAACTAGGGTGCCAAGAGCATGGGGCATTCTGTCACATTGCATCTACAGCCATCAACTAAAGGGAAGAAAGACTGGAACTCACCTCAGTTTCCCCAAAGATAGATGCTAACTACAGAGAGATCATCAGGACATTTACTCACGTCATTTGCCTTCCCTTTTAAGATCAGCCAGGCAGTCGTGGTGCACGCCTTTGAGCCAGTGCACAGGAAGCAGGTGAATCTCTGAGTTCTAGGATACAGAGTGAGTTCTAGGATGGCCAGGGACACACAGAGAACCACGTCTTGAGGGAAAAAAAATGGGGAAAAAATTACTAATATTCTCTGTGTCTGCTTCTCAGGCTTACGTGAGGGGTGTGCGATGGTTAGTCTTTGGTTATCAACTGGACAGAATCTTGAATCAGTTTGGAGACAAAGTGGTTCATCTCTGAGGTACTGTCCAGAGGATATTAACCGGAGAAGGAAGACCCATCCCAGATGCACTCCATGGCCTTAATACAGAGGAGGGCTGGAGCTCTGCTGAGCACCAGTGTAGTGCATTAAATGTGCTCAGCCCAAGGAGTGGCATTCTTAGGAGGTGTGGCCCTGTTGGAGTGGGTGTGGCCTTGTTGGAGTAGGTGTGGCCTTGCTGGAGTAGGTGTGGCCCTGTTGGAGTAGGTGTGGCTTGTTGGAGGAGGTGTGGCCCTGTTGGAGGAGGTGTGGCCTTGCTGGAGTAGGTGTGGCCCTGTTGGAGTAGGTGTAACCTTGTTAGAGTAGGAGTGTCCCTGTGGGTGTGGGCTTTAAGACCCTCATCCTAGCTGCCTGGAAGTCAGTCTTCTCCTAGCAGCCTTCAGATGAAGACGTAGAACTCTCAGCTCCTCCTGTACCATGTCTGCCTGGATGCTGCCATACTCCTGCCATAATGATAATGGACTGAACCTCTGAACCTGTAAGCCAGCCCCAGTTAAATGTTGTCCTTCTAAGAGTTGCCTTGGTCATGGTGTCTGTTCACAGTGGTAAAACCCTAACTAAGACAACTGGTATCCGCTGCTCCATGCTTCTTGACTAGAAGGCAGTATGTATGATTCCATGTCATGGGGGATGACACTCTGGAACCCAATCAAAATAATCCCTTCCTGAGGTTCCTAGTCAGGGGGTTGCTCACATCTAATACAGAGACATCTGTGTCAGCCAAAATACAAGGAAAAGGCTGAGCCATTGAAAGAATGAGCAGCTGGCGAGGCCCATCTCAGGACTGATGGGTTGTGAGAGCACTCGAATATAGAGGCTGTAGGGAGGGCTTGACCAGGCTGACCATAAAAGCCTCCCTGTAGCTGACAATTGTTACAGAACAAACTGAAGAGATCTGTTTACACCCAGGAAGAGTCTTGGGAAATGACATGAGATTTATAACACGGCCACTATTTGAAAAGAAACCTGTGACAAAAAAAAAGGGGGGGGGGGCGGTGGTGGCGCACGCCTTTAATCCCAGCACTTGGAAGGCAGAGGCAGGTGGATTTCTGAGTTCGAGGCCAGCCTGGTCTACAGAGTGAGTTCCAGGATAGCCAGGGCTACACAGAGAAACCCTGTCTCAGAAAAAAAAAAAAAAAAAAAAAAAAACAAACAAAAAAAAAAACAAAAAAAAAGCCTGTTATGTGTACAAGTGTTTTGCTCACATATGTCTGTGCACCACATGTGTGCCTGGTGCCCGTGAAGGTCAAAAGAGTGCAGCAGGTCACCCTTTAGTGACAGGGTGGGTCCTAAATGGGGGTAGCCAGGAGATCAGGAGAGGATGAGATAAAGTCAGGAAAGTTTGTGATCAAGAGACTCACACAAGCCAATGGATGCTTCATGCGAGCAAGTTTACTAAGAAGTACAGCACCTTGTACACTGTTTCCAGGGGAGAAATGGAACAGTCATCAGAAAATATTATCTACTGGGATGAAGTTGGCAGGAAGCTAATCCAGTAACATCATACAAGGAGAACACAGCATCTCAAGAACATTACAGACCCACATAGTTGGATGAGCTGATTTCTCAGGATCAGAAGCCACAACACCCTCCAGGCTCTGACCCCAGGCCACTACCAACTCAACTCAACCAAGTATATTCCTCATTCCTTCTCCTGGGGAGCGGGGGATCCTTGCATTTGACCAACTCTCAACAGCATTCACAAAAACCGGAGTTAAAAGAGAGTTGTGACCCACCCTGTGGATGTCTGGAATCGGACCTGGGTCCTTTGCAAGAGCGACGAGTGCTCTTAGGCACTGAGCCATCTCTCCAGCCCACAGAAAAGAGTAGCTTTAATTCTGACTGGCTGGGAAGCTGGTGGTCCCTCTGGTGAGACTGGGAAGGGACCGGAGAGAGCTCACACCCCTCACCACCTCAGTCCCTACCTCTAGCCATCATTCACTTGGTTGAAGAGAGAGGAGCTGTTGATTCAGACCTCTTCCTAGTCTGAGAATTTAGGGCTAGAGGGGAGTTGCTGCTGGCAGACATGCGTTGCCTTCCAGAATCAGTCTCTACTCCACTCCCATCTCAGAATGGAGTCTCCCCCCTCCACCAACAAGCCTTTCCCCCCACTCAGCCCGAGATCTGGCTTATTTAACAGGAAGCAGAATGTGTGCTGAGAGAAGAAAGCCATGGCTTGGATCCCCAAAGCGTGGATTCCCGTACCACTGCAGCCAGCACACAGTATGTCTAGGATTTTCACACTGCTGCAGCCAGCACACAGTATGGCTTGGATTCCCACACCTCTGCAGCTAGCACACAGTATGGCTTGGATTCCCGTACTGTTGCAGTCAGCACACAGTATGTCTAGGATTCCCGTACTGCTGCAGTCAGCACACAGTATGTCTAGGATTCCTGTACTGGTGCAGTCAGCACACAGTATGTCTAGGATTCCCACACTGCTGCAGTCAGCACACAGTATGGCTAAGAGTTCCACACTGCTACAGTCAACACATGGTCTGGCATGACTAACATCCAAACAGAATTGCTGCCTTCTGCTGAGTCCCCAGAGACTGTCTAGCACTCGACGCAAACCAACGGATGGCGACTATATGGAGCCTGGCGTCCTTTCCCTCATCCATACAGAAGAGGCATCTTAAGTAGGGTGACTTAGGTCAGCTGATGTGTTATCGTCTCTAGCCACATCTCACCATAAACCCATCCCTAGTAAATTGTCCCCAGTGAGGCATCAGTGCCTGACCAGAGCCTTGTGTCACCTGCTACTGACTGAGAGCCATCGGATGCTGTCGGCCAACCACTTAGGCCTCCGGTCCCCCTTTTCCTGGCTCCCAGCTCCACAGCCCAGCATCTGGAATCAAACCAGAAACTCGCTCCGTTATCCAGATGCTTGCTGTAAGAAGCCAAACATCTGTGCGGTGGAAACGAGGACGCAGAGAAGCCTTGGGTCTGTCTCTCCCAGTGCATCTGCAGAGTTTCAAGGCGCCAGGGATCCTCCTGCCTGGGTGACGACCATCCACGGCCAACACACACCCGATGCCCAGCTGGGGCTTTCACGACTTCCAAAGGATAAGCACAGGAAGTTTGTGGTTACAACCGTGCCTGCCAAGTCTTTAACAGATCCAGGTCTGGAAGGGATGAGAAACAATGGGGCTGGGGGCGGGGCTGGGGCTGGGGGCGGGGCTTCGGCGGGGACATCTAGTTCTTTTATTCCCAAGCTGCAATCAATCAGCCAGGAAAGAAGGCCCAGGGAGGCAGACACTGCCTTAATGAAAACCTCTCTACTCCCCTTGAGGGCTCCTAATGGCTTCAGGAAAAACCATAGCCCCTCCGTTTCATACATGATCTGAGCCTTGGTTTCCACACCTGTAGAAGCAGGAGGACCCCACCCTCTCCTTGTGTCACGCAAAGGGGGGAAGTCTTTGGAACCGGGGTGTTGTGAGGTTTCAACAATAGGTGACCGAGGGGAAAGGACGCCATCGTAGGGTTATTCAGTGGTGGCAAAACGGGAGCAGCAGCGTTTCCAGACTGAGCTCTTCTGGGGATGCGAGGCAAGTGAGTCACACAGGTCCCTGCCCTGACGGAGTTCTCCTCCCAACAGGGGACAGACAGGAGGCTACTAAAGGCATGAATAAGCAAAGTGGTTTTGGTGGCCATGCTGCGGAAAAATGAGATCTCACCTGTGACCTGAGCAGAATGGCAGCCTCAGAGGAGATGGTACCTCTTAGGCTGAGGGGTGACTTGTTCGCTTGGTTTGGGCTGTAGTGTTTGAAGTGAGATCTCATTCTGTAGCCCAGACTAGCTTCCAATTCCCAACTCTCACGCTTCATTTTTTTTTTTTTTTTTTTTTTTTTTTTTTGATCCCAGGATTAAGGCTGAGCTGCCAGGCCCAGCGGGAGGTGACATTTGGGGGTGGGGGTGGGAGACAGGGGAGAACATAGGTAAAGACACAGAGATGAGTGAGGGGTGCTCCCTGCTGTCTGCAAAGCCACCACATCTGTTCACAATGCTATCTTCGACATAGAGGGGAAGGTCACTCCTGGAGACACCATGGATTGATTTGCTTCTAAAAGATCTTTAATTTTTTTTTTTTTAAAGGTATCTTCATCTTAGACAGATTGAGAGTTTATTACAGCCACTGTCATTACTTTCTAGGTCTAGAGACACCCCCTACCCACATCCAGGCCAATAGTGAAAATGCCTTAGGAGCACCTTATCTCTGCTCTAAAATGGGTTTTGTTAAGACCTGCCAGGATTCTGCTGGGTCCTGGCCACAAGGTCACCAAAGCTGGTACTCAAAACTCCCGGAGTGAAGAGGGCAGCTTGGTGAACCTCGGGAATCTAAGCTGTTATTAAACTCACTCTCAGGAGCTTGTGGACACCCCTCTCGTGGCAGGATATTCAGTGAGGTGGGAGGGGGTGCTCCCCCCCAAACCACTACCATCCTGCTCAGTTTCATGATCTGTGAAACAGCGGGGGCAGGGAGGGAGGACGAGAGGTTACCGAGAAGAGACGGAGTGAGCTCGAAGTAGTGTCCCTTCCAAACTCCAAGACCCAAAGGCTGAGAGGAACTGACTGGCAGGGACAGCACAGTCCCTGGACTCACAGGAGTTGGGAGTAGGGGGGTGGGGGTGGAGGGCAGAGACTGACTAACTTCTTGGGAAAGCAAGAACTTTCCAACAGACAGACAGACGGGGCTTGGCTATCAGCTCTCACTACCTGTGTAGCCTTGCACAAACCCCTCACCTTCCTGAATCTCTCCACCTCTTTGTTCATCAATAGACATGGCACAGGGTCTTACCACAGAGGCTTCTGTAAGGACTCGATGGAGATCATGAGACAGAAGTGCTTGCCCCAGACTTGAACACAACCAGGTAGCACTAACACTGCTTGAACACTGCTAACAGCTAACAGCAGCTGCAGAGCCTCTCAGCCCAGCTGGGCGTTCTCTAGACCTGCGCGTCTTCCTCTCCCACCAGCTCTGTGTCCCCACCTGCCCAGTGGCCAGGCATCTAGGCCAGGAGTTGGGTGGCATGTCCAGGGTTGTCCAAGGCCCAAACACTTGGAGTGATTCTCACAGCCGCAGCTACCACAGCAGCATTAGCACGGGCTAATGTATGTATTATTTACAGAGTTTCCCATGTACTCAGGGAACTCCCCTGAGAAGCGTAATTGTGCACAGGGAGGTGCGTTTGAATAATATTTACAATTAATTTCCATCAGCAGACTAATGCGGCAGGACCTCTGTGCTGCACAGATGGTCCTAGGGTTGCCTTCCCGCTAACCACTCCCCTGAGAAAGCTCGGAGCTTTTAAATACACTCTGGCTGTGGAGCAGCTGGAGTCTGGAGGCCTTGCTCAATGCTGTAGCCTCCTGCCTTCCTCTCCCCAGAAGAGAAGGGGAGGGATCCAACATGCAGGTGTGAGCAGATCAGTCTGTGGCCCTGTCTCCCCAGCCCTGGTCTTCTATCCACCTCCTGCTCCCTGCAGCCCAGCCCCCAGAGCCCTCACGTGGCTCTCTTCCTCCCCAGGAGTCCTATCTGCTGCCCCTGAAGGGCCACCTGGAGCCCTCCAGGCCCTCCCACCCACTCAATCTCAGCCCACTTTCCTGGGGCAGCACCAGCCTTTGCATCCCTGGCCCTGGAAATGTCTGCCCCTCCCCATGAGGGTCGACAGATCTGCTTGACCCTCATAACCACAGACCCCAAGGTCCCTCTCTCGACAGGGGCTCCCTGGAAATGATATTTCAAGAGAGCCTGGGCTGTGGGAAGGAAATGGCTCAGCGAAGATGGAGGTTCCAAGGTAGGGTGGCATTACTCCCTCCTCCCTCCTGTCCTCCCTCCTGTCCTCCCTCCCTCCTGTCCTCCCTCCTGTCCTCCCTCCCTCCTGTCCTCCCTCCTGTCCTCCCTCCCTCTTGTCCTCCCTCCTTCCTGTTCTCCCTCCTGTCTTCCCTCCTTTCTCCCTTCTCTTTCCTGTTCTCCTTCCTCCCTTCTGTCTTCCCTCCTCTCTCCCTCCTCCCTCCTGTCCTCTCTCCTCCCTCCTGTTCTCCCTCCTGTCCTCTCTCCTCCCATCCCTCCTCCCTCCTGTCCTCTCTCCTCCCATCCCTCCTCCCTCCTGTCCTCTCTCCTCCCTCCTGTTCTCCCTCCTGTCCTCTCTCCTCCCTCCTGTTCTCCCTCCTGTCCTCTCTCCTCCCTCCTGTTCTCCCTCCTGTCCTCCTTCCTCCCTCCTGTCCTCCCTCCTGTCCTCCCTCCTCCCTCCCATCCTGCTTCCAAAGTCTCAGCAGCAGAGTTGGTTCCAAGCCCCTAAGCCCCATATCATTTCCTAGCTTTGTGGCCCTTACTTGAGTCTCTGCGTGACCCACGGGACCACAGTGTCCTCCTCCCCCAGGGCCAAGCACAGTCTGGAGTGCTCCTCAGCACCTGGACACTCAGAAGCACACTCCACTTCCCACTCCCTCACCCACCCAGGGGGCAGCCCTGTGGCAGTCTGCTGGGTCCCAGCTCCAGAGGTGCTGCCCCTGTTGGTCTTTGGAGGGACACCGGGAGTCACCACCCTTTGCTGGCTGCAGGGATTATACATAAATCCTGAGAGATGGGGGGAGGGGTTAGGCTGTGAGAAGCCATGAGGACAAGACTGAAAGTTTCACTCAGAGCTTGGCAGGAATGGAAGTCAGAACAGGGGTGTTGTTACAGCCAGGAGGAAGAGGGTGGGCTCTAGGGGGTTGATATTGACTGGTGTAACACTCTTCTTGGTCAGCTTTTCCAATGGCAACAAGATTTCCTGGTCCCCTGCCTGGCCTGGCCAGCCCTGATGTGCAGGAAGTGCACTGTCCAAGAGGCCATGAGGCTCCAGTCACGGACAGGCGCCTCTGTTGACATGATGGATCCCATACCATGGCATGCCTCAGTTGCACATCTGTAGCCCTGGGGAGTCAGGGGTTGGGGGGGGTGGCAATGGGAACACAAAGCGTTTGTTAAACCTCCCTTACTGTTCTCAGTCCCTGTATGTTCAGGCTGTCTGAGAAGCCAGAGGTTCCAGCTTGAACCAGTTCAGAACTGCCTCATCTTAAGACCTAACCAGGGAGGAACAGTCTGTCCCCTAATGAAGTGTGACTCCCAGCAGTCTAAAATTTGGGAACTGGCTGGGCCGGAGGACATGCATCTGTGTGTTACGCCCCAGTGGAAAAGTGACTTGGAAGAGAAGAGAGAACACTTGGAGACAGAAGGCCTTGGACCAGAGAGGCTGACCTACCATGCTCTTCCCTCTGCTTGCCCAGCAGATTTCAGGGTGTGTGTGATGGGAGCCAGGAGGCTGAGGCTGGGGATTAAGCCCTTGGATTGCTCTGCAAGCAACATGCAAAACTTCATAAAGACTATTAAGATGTTCACACAGATCCACTGAAAAACTAGTATTTATGGCTGAAACCCCAAACCCATTAGCTCCCCCCTACTCTTCATCTGCCTCTGAGCCATGCCAACCGGGGTCCAAATCCAGTCTCTGCCAACATCTAATGGGGTCCCCTTGGGCCAGTTGCTTAACCTCTCTGAGCCTCTGCTTCCTCATGTGTCCAAGGACCTAACTCAGGTTTCTGTGAAGAATAAATAAGAAGGTACATGTGAAATGCTTAACATGCATGGAACATGTTGAATGAATGCAAGCTGCCTCGACCTCGGTGAGGGAATGACGTCAGCACGGCAGAGTTGGGCTCGGGTCTTTATTACTGATGAACGGTACGTGTCGGGTTGGGTGAGTCACTTCCCTGCCAGGGTAGGAAAGCTTGATCCCGGGCTGCCCATGGGGCTGTAATGCCACACCTGGGAAGTGTGTCCAAGGAGGAGTCAGATGAACTGGTCAGCTTCACAGCCTTTGGAAGCTGCTCTGAAGATGGAATCCCAAAACTCCATTCTATACCAGTCTCCAGGGCATTCTAAGCCCTCCCAGCCAGCGTGGAGGGGATTAGGGAAGAAGAGACCCTGAGATGGGGGTAGGATGAAGGCTTCTGTGAAGAGGCCCCAACCCAGCCTCAGGGTTCAGTGCTAGGTGAGTTTACACACTGAAGCAGAGAACTGCCACCACCTGAACCCCCAAGCACCCACTGCTATAGTTCCATCTTCCTGTGGCATGATGGTGTGAGATATCCTATACCCACATCCTTCGGGGTTCTCTGCTCTCTGTCTCCACCTCTTCACCACACACACACACACACACACACACATATGCACACGCACATGCACACGTACATACACATACACGTGCATACACACACACATGCACACACACATGTACACACACACATGCACACATGTGTACACACACACGAATGCACACAGACATACACATGCACACAGACACACACGCACACACAGAGAGAGCCCTGTGTTGCCCTTGTAAGGTCCTGTGAAGCCCCTCAGGTCCTGGTCCTCCTCATTCTTCTGAAAGCCAAAGTCAAGATCTTGGAGGATGACGGGGGGGGGGGGTGCGGGGCAAGGGTGGGCAGCTTTGCTGGCTTGACTGTCATGTTGCCATAACAGGTCTACAATGGGATCTCAGTGACTTCCTCACCCACGCCAGAGATTATGCAGCATGTTTGGGTAAAATCCCCACAGTGAAATCGTGTATGTTGGCCCGTATGTTGCTCACACCTCAGGTCTTGGCTTCAGAGACTCTCCCTTTTCTGAGTCAGTCAAAGTCCGCCATCCCCTACACCTGCTGCAGAGGCTCAGGTTGCTTGCCTGCCATTTTGCTGGAAGAGTATCCGCACTTGGGAACCCCACTCAAAACATGAGCCGCCTTGTGTGAAACGTAGTGGGCGCTGGAGCATACCGGAAGGCTTCTGGCGTGTCTCCCACTTCAGGAGACAAGTCCCTGGGCGTCCCTGGGCTGTGGCGCCCGCAGGGACATTCCCAGGTAAGGTTCAGAGGGTACTGATCTTCTCATTCACCGAAGCCTTCTCATTGAACGAGGACATCTTGGTGAAGCTCCTGTGACTGGGGTAGGAGGAGGGTCCCGTGTCCTCACTCAGTGCGTTGACCAGGCGGGAGAAAAGGGCCACCTTGAATTTTTTGAAGTCGTGGCCCATGAAGACATACAGAATGGGGTTCATGCAGCTGTTGGCGATGGCAATGGCGGTGGCCAGAGGCAGTCCCAGGCTGAAGACAGAGCTGGGCACGGCTGTGTGGTGGAGCTCCAGCAGGTAGAGGGTGTGGTAGGGGCACCAGCAGAGGAAGAAGGTGATGATGATGGTGACGATGATCTTGAAGGGCTTCTTGGTCTTGGCCAGGCGGTTGCGCTGCAGCTTGAAGACGATGGTGAGGTAACAGGCTGTGATGACGAAGACGGGGATCAGGAAGCCGCAGAGGAAGCGGGTGATGGTGACCGCCGCGTGTCTGCTGTACCCCGCAGAAACTATTCTCGAGTGGGTGGGATGTGGGGAAGACTCAGCCGCGGCCAAGCTGAAGTTGTTGAAGCAGGTTATCTTCCCCTGCACGTCGGTTGTGTCCCGAAAGACAAGAGATGGGGAACTCAAGAAGAAAGCCAGGACCCAGACGGCCGCGCAGGTCATGTAGGCCAGACGGACGCTGCGGTGGTTCTGGGACCAGACCGGAAGCAGCACGGAGATGCAGCGGTCGAAGCTGATGACGGTCAGCAGGAAGACGCTGGTGTACATGTTGTGGCTGAGCAAAAAGTTACTAATCTTGCACATGGCCTTCCCGAACACCCAGTGGTAGTCCTTAGCGGCGTAGGTGATGTGGATCGGCAAGAAGACGTTGAACAGGAAGTCGGCCACTGCCAGGTTGACAAACCACACGGTGTTCACCGTCTTCTTCATCTTGAAGGTGGCGATGATAATCACCAGGCCGTTGCCTAGGATCCCGAGGAAGCACACCAGACTGTAGATCACCACCAGGAAGACCGGGGCCACCTTGGCCTCCTGCGGAACCACCTCCTCCATGTCCATAATGTAGCCAAAGCCATCAGAGTATTCATCATCGTAGATGCTGGAGTCATTGTAAGCCTCGTGCTCCATCTCTGCAAGGGATGACAGGGTCACAGGCTAAAGACCTCCGTGGACAGGTGCTGAGGCGTTGCCTGGCGCTGAGACTTCCTCCTCACCTGAGCAAGGTCAATGTCGTTAAATCAACCACCTCCCCCTTTGCAACTTCTTTCCTTTATTCTGCATCTGTATGCCTGTTTGTTTGTATATGTATATGTGCATGTACACGTGTGTATGTATGTGCACGAACATAGGCTCACTGAGGCAAGTGCATGTGGAGGGCAGAGGGCAACATCAGAGAAGACATGTCTCTCACTAAACATGAAGTTTATTAGTTCATCTATCCATCTCCTCAGCCTCACTCCTCTTCTTCCTCCTCCTTCTCTGCTCCTTCTCCACCTGCTCCTCCTCCTGCTCCTCCTCCTTTTCCTGATCCTCCTCCTTCTGCTCCCCCTCCTCCTGCTTCTCCTCCTATTCTTCCTCCTCCTTCTGCTGCCCCTCCTCCTGCTCCTCTTCCTCCTCCTCTTCCTCTCCCCTCCCTCCTTTTGAGATAGGGTCCCACTATGAAGCCCCAGTTGACCTGGAACTCACTATATAGACCAGGCTAGCCTTGAACTTAGAGATCCATTTTTCTCGGCCTCCTAGGTGCTGAAATACTTCTTTGTTTCTTTTACAAACATCTGTAGCCATCTTGCAAGGCAGGCGCTATTAAAGTGGTTTGAGTGAGAACGGCCCCCATGGGCTCATATGTTTGAAGACTGGGTCTCCATTTGGTGGAACCGTTTGGGAAGGTTTCGGAGGTGTGGCCTTATTGGAGGAGGTGTGTCCCTGGAGTCAGGTGCTGTCTCTGCCTCCTGCTAGTGAGACGTGAATACTCAGCCAGTGTTCTGCTACCTGCTGAACTGTGCCTTTGCCCCACTGGTATAGCCCCTAACCTTCTGAACTGTGAGCCCAGCTAAACGCTTTCTTTTATGAGTTGCCTTGGTCATAGTGTTTCATTAAAGCAATAGAACAATGATTGATTCAAAGCTAAATGAGGAAAGTGATATCGCCCTCTGCAGCAACCGCAGGAAAAGACAAGGTTCCAACCTGAGTCTCACCTGCCTCTTAAGGACCCTTCCTTCCCTCTCATATACTCTGTGTGGGAGGCCAATAGTCATTCAATGTCCCCTTAGGGTATGAACTATCACGCCAACTCTACATGAGTGGAGAAGGAAGCCTGTTGTTGTGACTGTGGTTCCACTCACATGTCCAAAGCCCCGGGGACCGCCATCCTAGCATCCTCCCCTGACCCCACCCCGCTGATGGCCACTAGTCCTCTTTGGAGAGTCCCTACCTTTGGAGACCTTCACTGTTCACCGTTACAGAGCAGAACTCCAGTGTGGGTCCTCAGACGGGTCCTCAGCTGGTCGGTCACTGTGCGTGGCTGGAAGTACCTGCAGAGAGAAAAGACAAGGTAGGAGGTAGTCTCAGAGTCCGAGGACGACACAACTAGGAGAAGTGAGAGCCACTCACTCAAGGTTTCCCTGCTGGGAAGCGTGGCTTTGAACCTAGAACCAACTGGCTCTACCCAGATCCTCAGCACTGGCGTAAGGGACTAAAGTCTGGGGATGCAGAGCAGAGGCTGTGCAGATTGTGGGGGGTTCTGTGGGCCCTTGCCAACACTAACCCAGCAGGCAGTGGGAGGCGAGAAGGTGGAACAGTCACTCAGCATCTGCCAGGCACCTACGACACATCCCTCCACACCATCTAGTCTTCCCAGAGCCTCTTCCCAGCATGCATTGCTGCTCTTGCTTATGAATGGTAACTGGGCCAGTGAGATGGCTCAGCGGGTAAAGACACTTGCTGCCGAGGCTGGCAACCTGAGTTCCATCCTGGGGACCCACACGGTGGAAGGGAAACGGGTCTTCAGGATTTGTCCTCTGACCTCCATACATGAACATGGGCACGTTCATGCCTGCACACATGTGCCAAACAAACAAATGAGTAAATACATACATACAAACATACATACATACATATACATACATACATACAAACATACATACATAGATACATACATACAAACATACATACATAGATACATACATATAAACATACATACATACAAACATACATGCATAATACAAACATACATACATACAAACATACATAGATACATACAAACATACATACATACAAACATATAAACACATATATATACAAACATACATACATAATACAAACATACATACATACAAATATACATACAAACATACATACATACATACAAACATATAAACACATACATATATACAAACATACATACATGCATGCATACATACATACATATAAACATACATACATACATATATACTTGGAAAAATAGAAATGTGAAGAATAAAATGGTTCATGTTTATAATTCTGGCACCTGGGGAGGCTGAGGCAGGAGGATGATGAGTGTTTGAGGCAAACCTGGGCTACATAGGCAAGACTGCCTTAAAAAAAAGTGTAAAAACTGAGGCTTACAAAGCCTTCTTTGGGCCTGCTGGTCACCTTGAATTAGACACAGACCTCCCTATCCTGGTGACCTTATGTGGGGATAGTGACCCACACAGCCCCCAAGGGTTTGCAAGGCAAACTGCCACGCTGGTCCTGAACCGGTCCTATAATAACCCTGCTGGGTTTCCGTGCTGTGTCTTGAGAGTTTGTGAACTTGGAGGTACCTGAGGCAGTGGGTTGGGTGCAGGGTTCAGAGTTGTCACCTGCAAGCTGTGCACTTCTGGGGCATATGACTTCTCTGAGTTTTGGGCTCCCCGCTGAGAAAACAGGCACATTCAGATCCCAGAATGTGTCCATGTGTTAGAGAGCAGTGGACATCAGGACACAGGACACTTAGCTTGACACAAATGCACACAGAAAGCTATCAATTCTTAGGAGTGAAACCCATAGTATTAACCCCAGTGAGACTGCCAACCAAAGCCTCCCGTGTTACCAGCCAGTCGCCCTGCGTCTGGGGCTGCTCCTCTGAGGCCTGGGCTCAACTCTCATTACAGGAAAGCCCTTCTGTTAAGTGAAAGCCACTTTTCACTGGGGCTCTGAGATCAAGAGACACAGATGTGGGTTTGCACAGAGTGAGAGCCTAGTCCAAGGGTACACAAGGGATGAAGAGGGTAGAATGGACAGACGGAGCAGGGATGCAGTGCGATGGACGGGGGCTCACGTGGTACCTGTGGATTCACATCCCTAGTGCTGGGGGAGGGGAGAGAAGGAAGGAGAGAGGGAGGGAAAGAGAGAGGCCTTAATGTTGAGGAAGACTTACTGTCCATGACAATATGAGGTGCCAATTTCAACTCTTATGTGTTCAGGGACTGGGTTGAGCCCTTGGTATAGGCTCCCAGTCTACAAAGTGTGGGTGTATGGATGCTCACAAAGGCCCCACTACATGTGTGTTCATATGTGTGCATGGATGGGTAAGCATGTGTGTAAGCAAGTGTGTACACCTGTGTGAGCATGTGTGAACATATGTGTGCATACATGTGTACACATGTATGCAAGCATGTCTGTAAACAAGTGTGTATGCATGTGTGCAAGCATCTGTGTAGTACATGTGTGTGTAAGCATGTCTGTAAGCACGTGTGTATGTACGTGGAAGCTGTGGGTAGCGTGTGTGTAAGCATGTCTGTCTGTAAGCACATGTGTATGTACATGGAAGCTGTGGGTAAGCGTGTGTGTAAGCATGTCTGTAAGCACGTGTGTATGTACGTGGAAGCTGTGGGTAGCGTGTGTGTAAGCATGTCTGTAAGCACCTGTGTATGTACATGGAAGCTGTGGGTAGCATGTGTGTAAGCATGTATCTAAGCACTCTTGTGGAGGACACAGACTTCTTCCTCAATCTCTTATCTCTTTGTTGCTGTTGGTCTGGGGATTGAACGCAGTCCTCATGATGGTAGAGCAAGCTCTGAACTGAGGGAACCATCTCCCCAGCTTCTCTAGTGCCCCCCCCTTTAACCCTGCAAGGGCTACCATGTGGCTTGGGGAGCAGAAGGCCCTGACCAAGCTCACAGATGGGCAAGAAAGCCATCAGAAGCCAGCAGAGCCCAGGGTCTAACTGCCATGCCATGGAACTTCAGGACAGCTGCCATGTGTGTGTGTGTGTTTGTGTGTGTGTGTGTGTGTGTGTATGTGTGTGTACATATGTATGTGTTTATATGTGTGTGTATGTATGTAAGTATGTGTATGTGTATGTATGTATGTATATGTGTGTATATGTATGTGTGTATGTGTGTATATATGTGTGTATGTGTGTATATGTATGTATGTGTATATGCGTATGTATGTATGTGTGTGAATGTATGTGTGTCTGTATGTATATATGTGTGTATATATATATATATGTATGTATGTGTGTATGTATGTGTATATATATGTGTGTATGTGTGTGTGTCCATGGTCCCAGGATATGGGGTTTCTCCCCACAGTGGAATCAGATGCATAGACAGAGAGATAGTGCTGGGCCAGGGTAAGCCCCAGATATCACAAGAAGTAAAAAGGGCTGGCATCCAGTTTTCTGGGACAAAGGACCTCTGAGCTGGTAAAGGCCACGCAGGAACCAGGATGTGAAGGCTGAGAGAGGAGGGAGGGAGCTCAACCCATTGTCCCCACCGTGGCACAGAGAATTCAGAGACGCTCACTGTTGGCCATAGGAAGATGACCCAGATGATGTCATGTCTGGTTTGTAGGCTGGGCTGAGAGTAACCGGGTCAGAGGCTGCACCAGGGCCAGCAGAGTAGGTTCCTGTGATGGTGTTAGCCTTTGCCTCCCTGCTCCTAGCCCTCCGGGGAGGTGGGGGAGCCTCTCTGTCTTCCTGGGGATCTGGAGGGAGTCACCTCAGCTGCCTTGTCTATAAGTGGATGTGAAGAGAAAGGGGTGCCAGGTCCTTTCCTGTAAGAGTCTGCATGGACTAACATCTAATGTGAAGTAGGGACTGGCTCCCACAGGCCTCCTGAATACTCAAATCCTAGCATCCATTTCTAAAACAGTATATCTGCATATAAAACCACATGCATCCTGCTGGATACTTTCACTTTCCTGGGGATTCAGTTTAATGTCTAGTGTCATGGACACGCCGTGAGCATAGTCTCAGTAGAATGTTGTGACAAGAAATGACAAGAAAAGGCCACACGTGCTCAGAGCACAAGCAGTTTCAAACCAAATAGGTTCTCTGTGTGTGTGTCTCTCTCTCTCTCTCTGTCTCTCTTTATCTCATCTTTTCTTTATTTTTCCTTTTTAAAAATTTTGCTTGTCTTTTCTACTTGGTGTTTGTTTGTTTGTTTGTTTGTTTTGGGAAAGAGGAAATCTTATTTTTTAGGTCAGGTGGTCTTCAAACTAGTGATCCCCTGCCTCCGACTGCTGGGATTGTGGGTATCTGTCATCATAACCAGCTTCCCCAAATTCTCTTCATCTATGGCTGGTCAGGTCCAGGGGATAGGAAAATCCATCAAAAAGGAGGACTGGTTCTGCTGGGAACTGGCCTGGCACACTGTGCTGTAACTGACCTTCCCAACCCCTCCAGTGGCCTTTGTCAAGGCAGATGGGGAACGGCCAGCCAGGGATGCCTGAGGAATGGCATGTCCCAGACCATCTGCCTCCTGCTTGGGTCCAGGGCCAGGACATGGGCATAGGGCTGGCAGTTCCTGACTCCCAGGTTCTGTCAGTCATGACAAGCACCTCCCTCCTATTGCCTGGAACACTGTGATCACAATGGATGCCTGGCCTCTGCCAACTCCAAAGAGATATAATATCCCTGTCCCTCACATTCCTCACGCCCCCCCCCCCAGGATGCTCATGGAGTAGAGACATGGGACCCTATACGCATCCCATGTCTACACATGTAGCTAGCCCAGGCCAGAGTGCTGCTCCGTGCTAGACACGCCTCTGCAGTGTTCAGTTGTCCCCACGTGGTGAATGAGAAAACAGGCTCAGAGAGGTGAAGCCTCTTGCCTGTAGCCACACAGCTGGTGTGAGCATAGACTGACCCCCCAGGACTCAAAGGAAAGGCTCATAAACCCCCCACTCCTCTGAAGAGTGGACAGCCCCCAGTCCCACCTCTCCAAGCCTCCAAGCTTTAGCCTTGCATCCCAAGAGCTCAGCTCTCCCTTGTCCTGACCCCACAAATGTGCCCTCTCTGAGCCTCCTTCCCAGGGGTCCCTTCATTGCCCCCTTAAGGACCCTGTAACCAGCGATCCATGAAAGCAATCCCTGCGAAGCTGTAAGACGGGTCTCCAGTCGCACTAGAAGGCACCCTCGGAGAAACCCCCTTGAGGAAACTGTGGTTGAGAGCAACATGGCTCCCCTTGAGGAACCGTTACTTCCTTCTATCTCGATAATCTATGATCTGAATCTCATCTCTCCCTCTTTTCATGTGGCCACAAGAAAGCTCGAGGTCATGTTTGCAGGACCCAGCAATGGCTCCCATAACTCCGTGGTTCTGCAGTTTTCCACGGTGGGTCCTCGAGTATCTAATCCTACTCGGTACCGGTTTCAGTTCCTTGTGATAGACAATGGCTGAGTTATGCAGTCACCCAGGTGCTGGACTAAACCCCGTTATCCCCGTTAGCTGCCAGGCTCCCCCATCTTCAGGGGCAATACCACGGTTGCTCCACTGTGAAGGTGGCGGAGCACAACTCAGGCCGTGCTCAGCCAGTGACTGCTTCCTCGTGCCCAGATCACTCCGACCCTCGGCTGTAGAACACAGAGCATACTATTTTGAGTCTGCCACAACCTTCCTGGTGCCCCAGGGTGCCCTCCCCTCTAACTAGACACCCTCCTTGTGCTGGTTTCTATAAGAACAACCCCCCAGGGGCTCCTACATTTGAAAGCTTAGTCACCAGGGAGTGGCACTAATTTGAAAGGATTAAGAGGTGTGGCCTTGCCTCCAGTGGTGGTGCACGCCTTTAATCCCAGCACTTGGGAGGCAGAGGCAGGCGGATTTCTGTGTTTGAGGCCAGCCTGGTCTACAGAGTGAGTTCCAGGACAGCCAGGGCTACACAGAGAAACCCTGTCTCGAAAAACCACAAAAAAAAAAAAAAAAAAAAAAAAAAAGATGTGGCCTTGTTGGAGGGAGTGTGTCCCTGTATCCTTGGGCTCTGGTTTCAAAAGCCCATATCAAGCTCAGAGTCTCTCTGACCATGGATAGGGATGTGTCTCTCAGTTACTGTCCCGGCACCTAACTGCATTCAGCCATGCTCCCGTCCATGACAATGATGGACTGACCCTCTGAAATGGTAAGCAAGCGTCCAATTAAATGTTTTCTTTTGTAAGAGTTGCCATGGTCATGGTGTCTCTTTGCAGTTACAGAACAGTGTCTAAGACATTCCCTCTTGCCCCACTTTTATGAGCCCTGCCCCTCCCAGCCAGGGAGCTCGCCCTCCCCAGTTTCCAGAGCCATCTGGCTGAGGTCAGGAACACACATGGGGTCGCAGATGAAGCCAGCATGGGAGCCTGCCTCTCCTGTCCTCAGTTCCCCTCAAAGCCCAGGGACAGGGAGAATTATCCTGCCTGCCCAAGGCTGCCAGAGTCTCCAAGCTCCCACCCATCTGACACAGAAGCCTACAATGGCCTGCCTGCTCCACAAAACCTTACACTGTCTTTTCCCTGGGACAGTCCTGTGGATCTCTTAGGAAAGACACAGACTCAAGGAAGAGGGTGCAGTCAAGGGCATCCATGTGGGAGGTCTCTGAAGTCAATGCCCCTGCCTGGGCCTCAGTGGTACATTCAGGAAGATGGGAAGATGGCAACACCCACTCCTGCTGGGATTTATCAGGACCTGGACCCTGCTAAGACCAAATAGCTGCTACATCGGGGACAGTGCAGCAGTCCCTAGACCTCTCTGAGGCCCCAGATACCCTGCATGCATCTATCTGACCAAGGCCCCTTCTAGTTCGTGTCAATCCCAGTGAGCTTCATGAGGAAAACCTAGAAAAACCAAGCCAAGGCCCCTGAGACCAGAGGCCTCCAATTGTGACACAGAACCTGTTGAGATGTTAGGTATAGAACACCGTTTTAGACCAAAGCCAGTACTGGCAGCATCCACCATGATGCAAAGTAATATTTCCTCTACAAGTTCAAAAGCATCCCTGAATTCAGGGCAGGTTCAAGCATCCTTACAGATGGTCTTCCCCAACAGCGGTTGCAATGATGCCTGCTCTCTCAGAGAAGTGTGTCCCCTGGAGTCCGAAAATCGGAGCTACTGGGGGACGGGGGAGGTGGAAGGGTCTTTGCAAAGTAAGTATGGTAAGACTATCCTGATTAGAATGGGTCCTAAATGAGGTGACAGAGAAAGAGAAGGTAGGTGGCCTAGGCCTGTCATCCACACAGTCAGAGCTGGCAAGAGTTCCATTGCAAAGCTTTTCAGAGAGGGAGAGAGAGGGAGAGAGAGGGAGAGGGGAGGGGAGGGGGAAGGGGAGAAGGGGAGACGGGGACGGGGAGACGGAGAGGGGGGGAGAGAGACGGGGAGAGGGAGAAAGGGAGAGGGAGACAGGGAGAAGGAGAGAGGAAGGAAGAGAAAAGAGAAGGAGAAAGAGAGAGGGAGAGAGAGAGGGGGAGAGAGAGAGGGAGAGAGAGAGGACAGAGACAAGACAGACACACAGAGGGGGGAGAGAGACAGAAGGAGGGAGAGAGGGGAAAGGGGAAGGGGGAAACAGGGTCAGAGACAAAGACAGACAGAGACAGAGAGAAAGAAGTGACAATTTGGTATTAGAAGGTGAGGTCACATGGCCACCTGGGGCCACTGGAGAAAGAGCAGGAGGAGACTCCCTGAGTGGACTGCATCTGACCCCTTGAACCCTGGCTTCTGTCACCCAGAGAGAGCTTCAGGAAACAATTTCCTATTGTTTTCACCCTTCGGAGATAAACATCAGAACTTCCCACGATAGCCTGCTCACACAGGCGGGCGGGGCCTGTTGTCCTGTAGAAACAGAAGACTATGGCTGCCTTATAAAATGTGCAGAGAGCTGGTACCCTGAGGACAATGGGCTCTGCTTCTGCTTTGCCCCCTCAGGTCGTTCAGAGAACCCTGGACACCAACCAGTGTTCCTTCTGATCTATTCCGTCTTCCTAATTCGATCAAGCAACCATCGCGTGGATGCGTGGGAGCGTCCTCTTTGCGTGGTGACCTCGGAGAGGTGGATTCTATGTCACAGCCCTGTGTTCCTGGAGTGAACGAATCTAGGCGTCACTTCTTGTCCCTTTTTATGACTATTTAAGACAGCCTCACAGCCCGAGGGCATCCCATGAAGCTCTCCCATTCCTCCCATGGTGCACCGCACACAGCTCTGATGTAGACACTGCATCGTCTAGTGAATGAATAGCCAGGTGAACAATCAGGTAGATGAACAGACGCCTTTGAGACTTTAGGTTGGTCTGGATGACAGAAGTGTCATAATAACACATTGGTACCACACTTCAGCATCCTGCTGGCCTCGTATCCACAAGCCGTAGAAATCTCGTATCCTTAATGGTTAATCACATTAGTGTCTGCTCTGATCTGAGGTTCAGCCTGGGTGAGGACAACAGCCTACTCAAGCTGTAACTAAGAACGAGTCATCTGAGGAGGGAGTCTCAGCTGAGGGAAACTGACAGATTGTCCAGGTCAGATTGGCTGGGGCAGCCCACTGTGGGCGGCACCATCCCCTTGCCAGTGGTCCTAGGCCAGCTAGCTAAGCATGGGCCTGTGAGACAGCAAGCAGTGCCCTCTGTGGTTTCTACTTGAGCCCTGCCCTGACTTCTGTCAGTGATAGACTGCGACCTGTTAAATCAAGTAAGCCCTTGTAAATCAACAGCTAAATAGTGGTGTCTGTTGGCCCAGGGCGTGCCCAGCATACAGAAAGCTCAGGTCGATACTGCATGCAGTGTTTTGCAGGCCTTGTAGCTCTTGGCATGAATATGCCCATCCCCAGTTACAGAGAGAAGCTCTGGAAGGCCCCGTGGAGCATTCTGCTAACGGCTCATTGTAAATTCTTCACTGGTAGAGATAGTTCTTACCACAGTGAAAAGTCCCAGATTTTCCTTCCCTTACCTCTTTCCTGTCATTGTCTCTAGTTCCCGGGCCCTTCCTGTTACTGACCGTACCCCATCACTGCTCACCCAAAGCCACCACAGGCACAAGTCTACTGCCTAATGCAGGCTCCATCCCCATAAGCCCTGCTCTGACCCGGCACACAGCAGGTACTCAGTAAATGTACCCCTTTACCGTTGTGCACTTTCTAAATGAGTGTCTGGCCAGTCAGCAGTGCCATCTGTCCCGTGGAACTCTGCAGGGAATGAGGTGTCCACTGCCACTTTAAAGAGCAGGGTCGGAGGCTCCAGGGATGTCCGTGTGGCCGCCCACCTGTGCCTGGCGTGTGATGCTTTTGCGCCTCTATGTACAAGATTGCAGAAGTATCACTGTTCAGTAGCAGCCAGGCTTCTCATATTTAATTTGGATCCTTTCCCGGGTCACATGTTGAGAGCTAGGAGGCTCTGTGGGCCCAGGTTCTCCCTCAAGCCTCCACCGCCTCCAAGGAAGCCCCGGATGCCACGCATATGCCCACCCCCAAAGCATGAGCTGAAGTAGACCCTTTTCAAGTTGCTTCCAGCAATGGGAGGTTCCCAGCAATAGGAAGTGACTATGGGCACGGTTCATGCGCATGATCAGAAGAACCAAAGAGGAACAGCCATTTGGAATGGCTAAGAAACCCTGGGATAATCCAAAGAGAGATGGCAACCCCGACAGGAAAGTAGTCCCGGGGTGGGAACAGGTGGCATTCCTAAAACACACACACACACACACACACACACACACACACACACACACGCAAGCTGACGAGCAAGGAACAGGACACACAGGCATGCTGTGGTGAGCTCTCCGGAGCTCGAGAGGCCTCAGGAGTTTAGTTGCTGAGGTGACCAGTGAAAGCTCCTGGGAGAACGGCCAGGCAGCCCTCCAGAACCTGGCACGCACGGAGTACACCTGCACTATGGGAAGCAAGTCTCCCTCACAAGCAAACACTTGAGTGAGTGAGGAGGATTCCTACACGCAGGGATGGCTGCCAAGCAGTCTGGGAAAGTTGGGTAGGGGAGAGAAATAGAAGGGCTGGGAGGCAGAGGAGGCCAGGTGTGACATCATCCAAAGGGTGACCTGGGTTCAGTCACACCCACAGTGTGACATTCTACTCTGTGGAAACAAGGCAGGCCACTCTCCATGCCCCAGAAGGTTGTATATGTCCACTCCCTGTCCTTCTGGCTGCCAGCATTCTACATGCTCTCTACCTAGTCCTCCCACAGAGCCCCAGGTCCTAGGTGCTGGGAGTAAGAAAGACTCCATGGGGAGACTAGTGCTTAAAAATAGTCACGGTTCTGAGGTGGGACATAAGTGCCTCTGCCAGAGGCTGGGTGCTGGAGATCCTGAATGCCCATCATGGGAGAAGGGGAGGGATAAAGGGGGAGCCAGGTCCCCACCCTGGGATATTGAGCCACCGTGAGGGGCTGTTGTGCACGGAGCCCCACATAGCCTGCTGTACATGGAAAACTCATGCAAAGAAGCAGTACACAGCAGGGACCCTGAGACCTACAGACCCACACTGGACCAGCTGCATGGGAGGAGCGTGGGGAGGAACAGTCTGGGAGAAGCACTCACAGAGGACTACTCAGGGAAGACTGACTGCTCGGGGAGGAGTACTTGGGGATGACCACTCAAAGATGAACACTCGGGGGAGCACTTGGGAGAGGAGGACTCTGGGAAGAGCACTCAGAGGGAAGCACTTGAGTGGGAGGAGCATTTGAGGAGCACTCACAGGGGGAGCACTCAGGGAGGAGCACTCAGGCCAGAGCCGAGGCTGCAGGCAATAGGCATGGGTACGAAGGCAGAAGGATATTGTCTTCCTCATCTCTTTATTGAGGAAAAAACAAAAACAAACAAAAATCTCACGAGAGCAAACAAACACCCTAAATTCTTGCCTAGGGTTCACAGCTAGATGACATGACATCTGAGTCACTGGCTCCACAACCAAGCTATGCTAGCAAGCCCCCCTTAGGGCCACCCACTAACAGCCTTCTCTGCCAGGCTGGGGTGACCCAATATAAGGAATAGTGACAGTTCAATGGGAGGTCACTGGTCAGTGTCCCCACATCAGAAGGTCCTCAGCAAGCCAACACTTGCAGGACCAAGTGGGCCCCGGGGGTAGACGACTGCTCCTGCCCACATCCCACAGCTGGTTCTACCAGCTACAGAGAACAAAGCCCCCAGGCAGATGTCATCACCTTCCTCCTTATTAAACTAACAGGCCCACATTCTTGCTCCGTTCTAGCCACCCTCCCACACACTGTTACAAAGAGGCGGCTGAGATTCAGAGAAACTATGTGTCCAGGCTCACACAGCAAGCTCCTCCAAGAAAGGTGCATCAAACTGGCCACTTGGCCTTGGGAGGGAATGGACAGGTGGCCGGCAGGCGCCTTCACCCAGCACCTCCCTAAGACACACCAAGACCCTTTGTCTGTTGCCTTAGAGGGACCTCTCTAGGATGGATACTGTTCACTGTCCTGTGGTTCCCTCTAGCCCCTCTGCCTCTAGTGAGTGGCTGTGTGAGGGACGCCTCCGGTCACCCATTACAGACATGCCTTCTGGAATGGGCTCACTTGTTCCCCATCTTTCAAAGATGCATGGGGGTGGGGGAGCAACTCTCTGAAACTGGCGTAGACCCTGGCATAGTCCTAGGCACAGGCAGATGGGACACGCCTTTTCCATCCTCAACCCATGTAATGGTCCCCACCTCACTGGAGAGGCACGGGAGGCTGGGGCGGGAAGCTCGCCCAAGGTCACCCACGTCTTACCTGGTGAGAGGCAGGACAAGCCTGTGCTGCCTGTGGAGACAGGGTCCGCCTCTGTTGCTGCCCCTCATTGGCCTGTGTCCCCCACCCCCATGGGCAGAGGATGGTGCAGGAGACATCTGAACAGTGGATGTCTGTCTGTCTTTGGCTCTGCTTCTGTCCCTTCTGTACCCCTAAGCCACACGGGGTCCTATCCCCTGCCTGTCCCTCCTGCTGGCTTCTGGATCTCAGCCTCTCTCTCTCTCTCTCTCTCTCTCTCTCTCTCTCTCTCTCTCTCTGCCTCTTTTTGTCTCTTTCTCTCTAATCCCCCTCCCTGTCCCAGCCATGATGGCCCTTCACCTACATCTCTCACCTTTGCAAGCACCTGGTCCTCCCAGCAGCTGCTCTTCTCTCTCTCTCTCTCTCTCTCTCTCTCTCTCTCTCTCTCCTCTCACCTCAGTAGATGCAGGCCTGTCCAGCAGCCTCAGAACAATCACATGGGCCTTATCAGGGCAGTGGGCGTGGCCATGAGGGTAAGAGCCCAGGGGGGAACTTAAAACCCTTCCCCAGTGTTCCTCATTTCCAAAAGGCCTGTTTGTTTGATCTGGCTCCGTCCCCTTCCCCCACTGCTCCAGCTGACAGTCCAGCTGGGTGATGGCTAGGCCACTTCTGTGGTTCTCTCAATCTCCAGAGGGCTTTTAGGACCTGAGAAGTCCCGCAGAGTATGTCCTGGGGTGGAAGCTGAGGTCCAGGGAGGGTGAGTGGCCTTCTGTAAGCCAAAGAACAGGGAGAGTTGGACCATCCTATGTGCGCTGTACCTCAGAGCCTAGGGCCTGGAGCTCACACATGTTATGCTTCCGTGAGATGCCTTGTCCCTGTATCATAGATTTGCACACACAGGTTCAGAGAGGTCATGTGATCAGCATGAGCTCACCAGCATTTCCTTCCAGACTGGGAGGACTTTGAGGGTTAGTGTCATTCACTCAGAGCAGAGATGGGGCCTCCCAGCTAAAGAGGATGGTTCTAGAATCACATAGGGGGCTGCAGCCCATGGGGCCCCAGGTGTCTGGAAACCACACAGATGTTCCAGCTGCAGGCCTGGCTGCCAGCCCCAGACAGAATTAGCTCAGTCGGGAGAGAGTTTCCTCCCTGGTCCCACGCCCCCGCGCCTAGCTCCCTCTGAGTCACCAAGAAGACTAACACCCCCCCCCCCCAAGTGTGTTCTCTGCTTGGAGGGCACTGTGTCTGAGCCCAGGACTCTGAGGATCGGCAGAAGAAGCCCACACACCTAGAGGGGCGGCAGACCCCAGGACACCTCTTGTGTCTGGTGGGACACAAATGGAGGGAGAGTCCCCAAACACCCACACCACTGTCTGCTTCTCCTCCTAGAGTATCCGTGACTCACTCTAGAAGCCCAGTAGCTTTTCTTAGAGTGCTGGGTCTTTGACCCACTGCCGTCTGGTCCCGTCATACCCTCAGGGTGTCCCAGAAGTAATCCTCAAGAGTTTTCCCTGCTAGGCATGGGGGGTGCGCAGCTGTAATCCCAGCTCAAGAGGCAGAGGCAGGAGGATCATCACATGTTTAAGGTCAATCTGGGGCTATATAGTGAGCTCCAGACTAGCTAAGAATGACCTAGTGAGACACGTCCCCCTAGCCCATCTAAATAAAAGCCTTCCCACGGTGTTACTGAAAAGCATGGGGCACTCACGGGGGCTGCTCACGATGGCATCGGCCTCTCCTACAGTAGGATCCAGCCTATGGCCTACACTGGATGCACTGTTAAGAGCTGAGGGGACCTTGGTGCCCCTGGAGAGGTGCTTCTGTAGCCCTGGGTTTGCTAAATCCAGGCCTTCAGCAAGAGACACAACCCCCGCCAGCGATGGGCTGGAGAGGGCAGCTGACAGACGCTGCTTCCACACCCACCCTCAGGAGACAAGGAGGGTGAGCCTCCAGGCCGGGCTCCTCCTTAGCTCATATCAGAGCCCACTTGGATGTGTTCAAGACCCCTGGGTCACCCTCTGGAGAGACACTGGCACCCAGGACACCAAGATTCAATACGAATAACAGTGGCCCTGCTGGGTCTATTTTATTGTATGCCTACTAAGTGCTGGGACACTGAGAGACCCCGTGAGCATCTAGCACCATCAGGCTGTGGGATGGTGGCCATGCCTGTGGCTACTTTCCAGCTGCAGCTGGTGCTTAGGATTTTCCATCCTTGGACTCACTTAGTAAATGTCCTTAGAAATAACTTAGCTGGGTGTGGTAGAGTGTAGGCTGCCTAGCAAGACGCTGGCTCAAAAAAAATAAAAAAAATAAAATAAAATAAAAATAAAAACCCACAAATATGCCTGACTCCTCGGAGTCTCAATGATTTCATAGGCGCTTGTCCAGCTTGATACTATATTTGGGCCAAGCGTCTATTCCCAGCTTAGTGGTATGGCTCTTGAAAAGACAGCTTTCACTCCCTGCTGTGTGATCCTAGGCAAGTTACTTTGCCTCTCTGAACACTGAGTTAATCACTTGTGAGATAAATAATAAAAATTTTTGCACGAAATGTGGGCATGCAGAGAAAGGGATCCCTGGGGAATCCTCTGAAGCTACAAGGTCTTTAGGCCACTGACGGACGTTCAAGGTAAATTTGTTCAGGCATTCCTAGCTGCAGGAATGGACAGGAGTCTGTAATGGGGAGCTGGCCAGAGGCTCTCTGTACCCCTAACGTGGACTAGCCACCTCTGCTCTCTGAACTGACTGTGTAAATGGGGTCTGTGTTCACCATTCCTCGGAGGGTGCCCATGGGCGGGGCAGGAAACACTCATGAGAGAGCACAGTAGAAAGTCAGCGCACAGACCACAGATCGGGCCACTGTGCTGCTAGTCTGCCCTCCATGGGTACAAGGGGAGGCTGGCCAGGTGACCCATCCTGAACCTGTGACTCAGTTTCCCCTTTCATACTGCTCGCTTAAGGACAAGAGCCGGGCGGCGGCTCTCCGGAGACACCACTAGCTCCTCACCTCCACTCCACAGTTGAAAAACTGAGGCTCACACAAGCTGACCTTTCTTGGATCTGTGGGTGCTCCCACCCTCTGGTTGGCTCGTCCCCTGAGTTTCCGAGGAATCTGAAGCATTTCAGCCCCCAGCCCTTTTGGGTGGGCTGTGTGACGGGGAACAAGTTGCTTCATATCTCTGAGCCATGGGGTCTTTACCTCTATCACTGGGCTGTGGACAGTGGGAAGGAACTTCCCTGTCCCAGCATTGTGTAGCTTTGATTTGTCACCCATGGGTCAGCTGCCGCACATTTCCAGCCAGCTCCTTGGGAGCTCAGTGCTTTAGGGTCCAGGGTCTACTCCCCACCCAGTCCTTGCCAGTCTGTCTGAGCAGTCTGGTCAAAGCACACACTAGGAGTCCTTGTCGGGGGCTGCTCAAAAGTGACCACCACCCACCATGCTCCAGAGACCCCCTGGCTCCTTCATGGCAGAAAGTGGACTTGGAAGGATCCCAGATGGTGATGGCAAAGGGCAAAGCTCCATTTGGCATCTCTGCCAGGAAAGGGTCACTTCCTATGCCCACAGATGTCCTCCTGGGGGCCAGGGTGAGCCTCATCCAGATAGGCTCAAGCCTCCAGAAGATGGAGACACTTCCAGCTAGGTGACCTTGACCTTGGACTAGGTTCTGAGGACCAACAGTTCTCCTTCCCGAACCCCCTGCTCCTTTCTCCCTTCCAGAAAACACTAACCAAGCACGTGTGGGCCAGGCCAAACCTGGATGCTGAGACAATACGGCAGAGTGCAGAATAGAATGTGGTTACCCATGGGAGGGAGTGTGGGTGACAGACACCTGAGACAATGCAAGGCAGAGTAAACACCTCAGAGGCCCCATTCTGCTGTGTCACCAGGGCAAGCCCCACTTCTCTCTGAGCCTCAGGTCCTATACTTGAAAACTAAGAGCGATGGAAGCCCCTGACTCTCAGGATGTCCATGAGGATGAAGTTGTGCTGAATGTTTCAGAAGCAAGCCTGGCCTCCAGGAAGCACCACAGACACGCTGCACATTTAAGTAGGAGCAGCGGCGGCTGTTGAGATGCTGGTGAACACACTAAGAGGAGGAACACAGGGTCTAATGCTGCCTCAGGCAGCACGTTCAGGGAAGCCACTCTGAGGGGCTAACGTCTGAGTGGAGACATGCGCTCAGGGATAGGCAGTCATGTGGTAGCAGTGCATTCTGGGAAGTGGGAATAGGAAGTGCAAAGATCCTGAGGCAGGAGTGGGACCAGCATCCCTGTGTGCATCTGCCAGTTTCCTCCGGGGGGGGGGATGGGGGGGAAGGTGTGCATCCATCTTTTCTAGGAAAATACTCCCAGTGAGCACCACACTCCCAGCTGCCACCCTCCCGTCCAGGTGTTGTGGGATGAGATGGCCCAGTCCCTAATCTCAGAGACAGATGGTCAGGGTCATAAGATATTGCCCTAAGTCCAAACCTCCGGCCAAAAGCCATCTCTGGCCTCTGCTATCAGGGTGGAGCCGGCCGAAGCCTGGACTCCTTACTGTTGTTCTTCAATTTGGGGCCACTAAGTCAGCTGCGATTTACGATGCCATGTGCTCTGCATCATTGCCACAGTGCAAGGAAGAGCAAGGGAGGGTAGGGAAGACGAATGGAGTCATGCCTGCCTTCCTCTGTCATAGGGAGGCGTGGGGATCTGAAAAAATGTCTGTCCCAGCTGGTCACTGTCAATCCTGGCTCTGCACAGAACAAGGGGCTGGAGGCTGGGGACAAGGTGAAGCTTCTGGGGGAGATGACATTTGATCTCTGGAGGGAGGATGTAAATCGCTTGCCAGATGGATGAAGACAGTATCCCGGTGTGGGGGGGTGGGGGGTGCTGTGTACAGGTCACAGAGGCCTGATAACATGTGGTAAAAGTGAGGGGAGATGGCAGGAGACACCTGCAACACCCCCAAAAGACCTGAGGCTGTATCAAGCAGGCGGTAAGGAGCCATGGATGCTTGCAAACAGAGGGCATGGTCTATCTTTCCTACCTGTGGGGATGACACGGGATCTGCCACTAGAAGAGAGGAGGCTGGAGGGGAAACTGAGGCACTGAGTAGAAATGGCTTCAGCCCAAGACCACAGCTCCAAGAAGGGCCAGCAGTGGGACTGGGATGCGGGCAGCCTGACTCTTAGGACCTACTGTCCGTGACAACACCTGTCCACTTGCTGGGAGCATAGCTTGAAGGTCCTGGAGGCTACAGGTCTCCTGAGAAGCCAGGAATGTGGAGCCCACAGGATTGCCTTTCCAATAGGAAAGATGAAAAACCTGTTCTTCCATCCAGGAAGCTGGGAGCTGGAAGTGATAAAGAGCTGGTAATCGATGTTATCTGTTGGGCTGGGCCATAACACTCCAAACAGCCTATATGCTGTCTGCATGATGGAGCCCAGGCTGGACTCTTAGGCCCTTAAGCTAGTACAGGAAGTGCATTTCTACAACCCATCTTCTTGGAAGAAATGACACTAACTACCCTGAGTTGAATTTCAATGCAATTATGTTTCCTTGTGCACTGGGGACTGCATTACACCAGGAAACAGTTTTCCCTTCAAATTACACTAGGCTTAAATACACTGGGGATAAACCTCCTTTCACTAGGCTCCCTGAAGTCTGATCCCGGTTGACAAAGTCAATCTGCTCTGGGTTTTCATCCTTCTCTCTTTTCTGGGTCTGCTGCCCTGTCATTTTCGGGGATCCTCTCATCCACTAGCCACTGTCTATGGCTCATCTGTTGGTTGCTGCCCTGTTCCCAGACTGGCCCTGGTCTGTCTGCCATCGAAGCAGGCCTCCAGTACCTCAGGAACTTCTAGTGACCCCCCACTTACCCATCTCTTCACAAAACTGTCTCCAGACACACTCCAAGGCAAGCAGGGGGCTGCAGGAACCTATCAGCCCGGGGGAATTCGAGAGGACCAGGGCTCTGACCTGCCCCAGGCACCCAGCTACCGTCGAACCCGTGAGAATTCCATGGCCTTGGCCCAGGCAGTGATGAATGAGCTGTCAATGCTGCCAGGATGGCGGAGTGTGAGGTCCCACCCTGTTCCCAGGCTCTGGGGAGGAGGGACAGGGGCAGTCTGCCCCACCACTGCCCACACCACCGCCACTCTGTTACCTCTTCCAAGGCAAAGTCCATACTTGGACCTGGGAGGGGTCTAGCCAAGGAAATGGTCCCTTTGCCCTGCCCTGCCGCCATCAGAGGACAAGATGCTGGCTGGGGACCAAAGAAAATTCAAGAGTACTTGTCAGAGAGTTTGGGGGTGAAAGCCTGCCACCTCATGTTGGGGAAGGAGATGGTCACCAGGTTCAGTGTCATGAGCTTTAGCCTCATTTGATGGCAGTAAATCTGACCCAGGGCTGGGTGCAGTTCGGCTGTCAGAGTGTTTGTCAGCCATGCACGAATCCCTGGACCCTATCTACAGCACCTCATAAACCGTACTTGGTAGTCCAAGCCTGTAATCCTTGCCTTCTGGGGAAGGATCATGTCTCAAAAAAGAGTACACACACACACACACACACAGAGAGAGAGAGAGAGAGAGAGAGAGAGAGAGAGAGAGAGAGAGAGAGAGAGAAGCTTTATCTAGCTATATCCTGACCTTCAGTAACTGTGATTCTGGGTCACAGGACCCCAGGCCCACATTTGCAGACCGGGTGTACTTAGGACCTCGTGAACCTCACACACAGAGAACATTGCATCACCTGTCCCTTGCAAGAGCTGAAGGGTATCTTAGGGCAGGGGATTCAGTGTCTCTGAATGAGGAATGTGCCTGTGGGTCACCCCACCTTTGTCAGTTCAACACACATGCCCTTTGGCCAGTAGTTTGCAGAGAGGTGCTCTGGAGCTGGGCGAAGAGTTTGAGTCCCCAGTCAGCAGAACTTCTAGGAAGATCTCTGAGTGGTTGAGAGCTCTTCTCTGTTTACTAACTGAACTTGAGTGCCCTGGTTTAGGCCCCTGGAGCCGCCCAGAACGCCTGGCCACTTTCCTGTCCTGGCAGTGCCCACTTCCCCCCTTTTGACCTCAGCCAGTGCTTTCTCAGCATCCTTTTCCTAACCCCCGGCCAGCTGGCCCACCCTGAGCCCTCGGGATGCAGGGTGAGGGTGAGGTGCCGGGTGGGTGTGATAGGTTTATCCATTTGTCTGTTTGCTTAAGTGCTGCTTTGGTCCAGAAGAGGGTGAGAGGTCAAAGGGAAACTTTGTATCCAAGGAACATAAATTACAAGTAAAAGTGAAAGGAGGAAGGGACCTGGAAGGAAGAGACCTCAAGCCAGGACTGACTGAGAAGGAAACAGACCAGACCAGACCAGACCAGACCAGACCAGACCAGACCAGACTATGCAGGAACTGCTCCCAGGCTCCTGGTGGGGAGGAGATGACAGCTTCCAGGTCACATGGTCCTGGCTCTGAGCAGTCCAAACCACAGTGAGACGGATCCCTGCTGGGCTATGGGACAGGGTTCCTGGGGACCTAGCCACACCCAGCCTGGGGTACTTCAGGAGAGACTGGCCATGCGGAGTTGGTAACAGGGTTATAAACAGCAACTCAGCCAAGCCATTTCCCCTGGGTGTACCAGGGAAGGTTAACTGTTTAATCCAGCGGGGATATATGTGGCTGAAAACTGAAAGACATTTCTATATTATTCCCAAGGAACACTACTGAGTCTCTGCTCTGGTGGGGAACAGGCCTGGGCCAACTCTGTGATCCCCACACACCTTGTTTACTAATATGGTTTATCATACGAACTCAACAAGACTTGGGGCTTCCAGGTAGCATCCCTGCCTGCCACAGATAGTCCCGAGTTACACCTGTTATCCCTGTGCCCACACTGTTCCTTCCCACAGTGCCCAGGTTGGGTCTCTCTAGCCTCAGTTTCCAGCCAAGTTTTCATCCTGTGTCATTATGATCCAGTGATAACCCAAGAACCACACCTGAGAGAGAAGGAAACTAAGTCTGGGAGAGCTGCTCACCAAGGTGGACACACACTGGTCAGGAGATGCCCAGGACCCTCATGGTGGTTGACTCTGCACAGAAATAGCTTCCACTTGTCTCTCAGCTCTAGTTGTAATGAGCAGACCGTGGCTCACAGGAGAGCAGACGACCTCTCTGGCTCCTCTGACCAGCCTAGCAGGTGCTACCAAATCCCCACCGCTCAGAATCAGCTTTATCCCACCTAACCCACAAACTGTGGGCCCTTAGGCGAGTAAGTTGACCTCACTGAACCTAAGTTTAACTCATCTACATAATGAAGAAGAGTCTAGTTAGACCCCTGGCATTAGGTGAGCAAGAGGTAGCTGCATCTGGCTCTTCATCTGTCTCAAGTGGGGTGAACTTCCTCTAGAAAGGTGACAAACTCCACACAGCCAGCTGAGTTGTGGACAGGCCCATTGCAATGTGAAAACGCAGCCCCTTGTCCCTAAAGCATCATGGTACTCAGGACAGATGCTTGGAAAACCCTGAGTATACCTCCATCTGGGCCCAGTGCCTGCACTGGCCACTGTCTTCAGGGCTGGCCTGCCCTTAGTTCCAGGGAAGTGGAGGACCAGTCCTCTCTGCTGCAGACTGCTCTGTGGGGGCCTGGTAGAACTGGAGACCACAGTCAGGAGGGCACACCAGGGAGCTAAAAGAGATCTGGGGCAAGGGGGTGGACAGGCAACACTATGGTAGGGACAGAAAGATGGAGGGGCAGAAGGAATAATAGAGAAAGCTGGGGGGGGGGAGGAGAGAGACAGTGGAGGGAGAAGGACTAAGGGGTAGGCTATAAGAGCAGAGAAAAGAACCAAGACCTAGAGACCCAGCAGGAGCAGCCCAGGCTCTGCTCTAGGAGGTGTAAGCCCCTGGCAACTGTGCTGAGAAGCCCCTATGCTGAGCAGAGGAGCCCATGGGACCTCATCTAGGGCTTTAGGTGACCTCACAGAAAGGCTGAGGTTTGTTTTTTATTCACTGACTTACGAAATGCTGGTTACAGACCCTGGGCCTTTTGCAGTCCCAGCAAGGGCTCTACCCTGACCTGCAGCCCTGTTCAGAAGAGGCATTACTCAACAAAATCTATTTGGTGACAAAGTGGGGGATGGTGATTGGGAAAGTCCTGGCAGCGACCAGAAGGATTAAGACATCTCAGGCCACTTTCTGGACTGAGCATGGGGTCACTGACTTCTCTAGAAACGTCTACCACCGTTGGAAGTGAACATTGAGGAGAGCCATCGTTCTCCTGAAAGCACTTCATTAACGAGGGCTTGGGTCTCCAGATTGCAGTGGGAAAGAGACAGCACACCTGTGCTGAAACATCAGCTTGGCCTACAGGAAGCTGCCAAATGCCTATCCCAGCTGCCTGGAGGATGCGGAACTAGCCCCACAAGGACTCTTCCCCTGTGACAGGGAAAAGAACCAAATGGAGGTGGTTCAAAGTCCCAGACTTGTCCAGGAAGATGATGGAGTCTCAAATGTTTGCTGCACACGCTCAGAACAGAACATTTGCAACTGCTGTTTCCTGAGAGGCTCTCCATTCCTAACTCAAGTTTGATCTTTTTTTAGTTATTACATTTCTGACGAGCTGATAACTCTATCTAGAGATGTTCAAGCTATGTCAAACTACAAAGAGAAGCCCTACTACCCCCTCCATGCTGCCATCCACCTCCCAGTGCACCCCGCTCCTTCTACTAGGTTTTCAGGTGTCTTTCTGAAGCTTCTGAGCAGTTACAACAGATTTTTGTGATTTCTCTTCCACTTTACATAGAAGAAAATATACATGCACCTTCCTTACCCAATAGTAGATTTGGGAAATGGTGAGACATAGCTCATCTTTCTAGATGGCTGCATAGTATTTTACTGTGGGGTTCATCAGCTTTTCAATAACCAGATCCCCAGGGGATGTGCTCTCGGCTACCAATTCCTTACTGTTAGGATGTTACCAGGTCGGGCACTTGATCTCTGCCTGGTCTCTTAACATTACAGTGTTGTAAGCAATCTTGTTATATGTGCTACAATGTTGCAACTGAATCCTTAGCCTTCCACTCCGGCTTACTGGAGTTTATTTGTTGTTTGAAGTTTCCCTTTGTGTTATCCTTTGTGCTTTTCTGTTTGTTTTGTTGGAATGTGGTGGCTGAGATGGCACTCGGGGCCTTCCTTGTGCCTGCTAGGTAGACGCTGTGCCCCTGAAGGGCTTCTACAATGAGGAAACACTGCCGGCCCATTTGCACAAGCCACGCTGTTTTAACTGGTGAAGGGCATCCTCTGATGCCAAGTGGTCTTCACCAAGCCCAGCTACACCTGTAGCACAGCCACGGAAATATCTGGTCTTGCTTAGGTTGTGAGAGCTAGTCCTGCTTCTAGCCCTTGGTTTCCACCTCCATCCACTGTGTCTGGGGCTGCTGCAGGGAGCGGGTACCAGGAGCTCTGCAGTGCACTGGTCAGATGGAGCTCTAGGCTCTAGGCAACCCTATGGGTGTACCTGGATGGTAGGGGTTCAGAGAGTAGCCCTGGAGCTAGAGAGTACATCCCCAGTGTCATCCCTGAGCCTGAGTGCACGAAGAGGGAGGGTGGTCTGGAGGTGACCTGGTATGCTGGGGATCCAGCAGTCACCATCTTGAAGTTGCATTTTCATTTTTACTAGGGTATAAAATAAAATAGCAAAAGCCCTGGGTGTGGGGTAGTGGGAGGAAGAAGCCACTTCCCAAACCCTTCAAGAAAGGTCCGGAAGAATCTTCCAGCCTGGCCCAGAAGCAGTCCCTGGTAGGTGGTAGTGCCAGCTTGCCCCTAGGCAGGAGGCCTGCCTGTTCTTTGGAACGCTCATGGCTCTTCCATCAGGGCCTCCCTACAGGCCCTGAGTGGCTGACAGAGGAACCTTTGTCCCCCTTTCTGGTTCCTTGCCCTCCTGCCAAGAGTCTTGGCTGTGACTTCTCTGCTGGTTCAGGTTTCTAAGGCCTCTAGGGTCTGTAGCCAGGAATGAAAACTCTTGAAACCCTGGACCCTACTGCCAGACCCTGAAGCCCCTCCCACCCTTCCCAAGTCCTCCTCAGGCTCCTCCCCACCCCTCATTTGACCTCAGTGGCCCAACAGCCCCTGTGACCTCCTCAGGAGAGAAAACTGAAGCTCCGGAGAGTCAGGCAATTTGCTCAATGACACATAAGTAAAAGATGGAGAAGCCAGACACATAACCCCAAAGCGGCCTTTGCGCTGTGGAGATAACAGCCGGTCACGGCTCTGGAGCCCGGCCTCCAGGCTACAGGCCAGTTCTGCTGTGCAGCGCCTAGGAGAGCTGGATGCTTGGATTCTGTGTCAGTGTCCCCAGGTGACACAGTGATAGTGCATACTTCACGGGGTGGTATTAGGATGGAAAACAAACCCCAGAGCAACTGTGCACGTGGTGGAGCCCAGCCCATGGGCCAGCAAATCCACCAGCATCCTTGTTGATGCACCGTGTGGTCTGCACACCTGCACATGCGCTTGAGCAGGACACCGAGTTCCTTCTTCTATCACCTTTCACCTCATCTCCGTGTGAGGAAGGTCCCTTGCTGAATCAGAATCTCACAGATTTAGACAGTCTGGCCAGGACCCACCTGCTGCCGGTGCCCAGTGATGATGCCGCCAGCCTGCACATCGGTGCCCAGCTTCCTACGTGGCTGCTGGGTATTCAGTTTGCCCGTTTCCAGAGGAACTATTACCCACTGAGCCATCTCCCAGCCCCATCCATGTTACTGTTGAACATGGTTATGAAACATACTTTTCAGAGCCTTGGCTAAGAATGAGCCCCAAAAGTCTCCTCTCCTGAACCCCAGCAGACCTCCGAATGGAGTTATCAAGAGGAGAAAATACCCTAAGATGTTCTCCTCTTCCTACACAGAGCTGGAAGAGTGAGATGCTAGCCTGGAATACAAGTTTCAGGGAGAAGGGTGTCCCCAAACTCTCTAACCAAACATAACGATTTCCCAGACAGCTTTACATTTTAGAGGGAAAAAAAATTCACAATGGAAAAAGTACCCACTTTTAAAGTGTCTGGCGGCCGGGCGGTGGTGGCGCACGCCTTTAATCCCAGCACTTGGGAGGCAGAGGCAGGCGGATTTCTGAGTTCGAGGCCAGCCTGGTCTACAGAGTGAGTTCCAGGACAGCCCGGGCTATACAGAGAAACTCTGTCTCGAAAAACCAAAAAAAAAAAAAAAAAAAAAAGTGTCCTGGCCACGACCCTGACTGAGAGATGCACCATCAACACATCAAGACCACCCAAACCCCCCATCTTAGTCTTTACCTCTGGGGTCATTCAAGATGGGTATCTGAGCCACAGTCCTCAGGAGAACTTCTAAGAATATTCTTCTACCCGTTCGTATCTCCTATCCGGCTCCCCGCCCCCCCCCCACCCCCCCCACCCCCCCCACCCCGGCTCTTCAGGGAAGGGTTTGTCACACTGTCCAGGAAACTGATCTCAGCTGCCCCGCCACACGTGTGAGATGACAGATGGGAGTGGTAACACCTTTGTGACCCTGTGGTTAAAGCTTCAGACTCTGACATGGGACAACACTGAACCATGTGTCTTGGGCAAGTTACTTAAACTCTTTGACCCTTCTTCCTCAGGGGGTTGGGGGAAAGGCAAGAGGAAAAGACCTGTTATCTGCTGGGGACACCCTCGGACCACAGGGCAACTCTCCAAGTTTCTCATGAGCACATGAGGGTGATGGGAAGCCATCTCAGCCTCCGCCTCACCTCAGAGCTCGCCCGGAGGCTTGGGGAGGCCCTGAGTTATCTTCCGTTCCTTTTTGTTTATTTTTGGAGGTAGAGTCTCACCTGAGTGGAGCTCAGGTGACCTCGAGTGAACTCCTCATCCTCCTGCCTCAGCCTCCGGAGGGCTGGGATGACATGCATGTCCCATCATGCCCTGCCCAAGAGCTTCGTCTATGTTTGAAGCACACAGACTTGTGCTGAGGAATGCAGGATTCTCCACAAACTGTTCAGTGCAGGCCTACACACACGCCCTGGAAATAATGTTATGTTTTCAAAATAAAACACCACATGCCCTCACAATAATTATGGCTAAGGTTTGTTCTCCCTGAGAGGGAGACAGAGGGGCATGGGGCTTGAGTGACACCTCTGATCCTGCTCCCTCACTGTCCCTCTGCTGTCAGCTTGCTTGTTCATTCAGCCCCTTGGTGTCTACTGAGCACCAGGATGTGGCGGTGGCAGGGTGGGGCTGCTGGGTATGCATATTAGACAGCATAGACACTCCCTCCCACAACCTGGTAGCAGGGCCTCTCCACAACCAGCTTCCCAGGGGAGGAGCCACCCAGACCCCTTCCCTTGAGGTCAGATGAAAGCCTGGGTTTTCCTAGGAGGGAGAAGAGGAAGGGAGGCAGAGAAGCTGGGGGGGGGGGGGATGTGGTAGGGGAGGGACACCAGGACAGATGCAAGCACTCCACACTCTGCACCCTTCCCTGGAGAAGCAACCCAGAACCCTAGCCCTAAGGAGCCCAAGATCTGCAGGGACCTTCAATGCTTTCACGAAGTGCCCCAGGAAGAACAAGCAGGGTGCTACCTTCCCCAGGGTAGGCCGGCTGGCCGTACTGTTGGCTCCAGAGCATCTAGAGGACCAGCTACCTTCTGCCTTGCCAGCCCCTTCCCAACACCTAAGGCCACAGAGCACTGTCTCAGCCTCTAAAAATCTCTCCTTTTCTAAAGGTGGTTCCATTTGCCCACCGCATCCTGTCGAACTGAACCCATGCCCGTGGCTTAGGACCAGCCAGTAGAACAAGGATGCAAACAGCAAGGCCAAGCCAACACTGAAACTGAGCCCTTCTGAGGTAGGCCATCAACAAAGTAGCCAGAGCCCTTAAGCAATCAGGGGCAGCACCCTGCATCTCTACTGACATGATCAGTCCGGTTCCCACTGGCCCAGATCCAACCTCTTTGATGGGCTTTGAAAATATAGATAAATAATTAAATTTTTATAAATTCTATTTATTTATTTCACATGGGTGTTTTGCCTGTGTGTCTAAGAGAATGCCTGATCTCTGGAACTGGAGTTACAGACAGCTGTGCGCTGCCGTGTGGGTGCTAGGAATTGAACCCTGGGTCCTCCGGAAGAGCAGCTAGTGCTCTTAACCGCTGAGCCATTTCTCCAGCCCAATGAACTTTTAAAAGATGATTCCCGCCCCCTCCAAAATCCTTCAAAACCATTGTCACAACCCATTTCTCAGATGGGGAAACTGAAGCTGCCTCACTCAGAGGTTGCCTTACCACACTCCCAAGTGAAGGCTAACTGCATCATCCATCTTCTCCCACACCCCAGTGTGGGCTGAAGCTCTCTTCTCCTCACGCCAGCCCGGCTGAGACCTTTTCCCTCCCAGCGCCCACTGTCATGCATGCTTAGGAAGGCAGGATGCCGCTGAAGAACTACCATGGTCCCCAGGCTCTGTCTGAGAGGCTGACAGTGGGTGTCAGTGTCGATACGAGCAGGCTCTGTGTCTGGCTAATCAAGACCCTGTGAGTTAGAGGAGGGAGGGAGGAAAAGCATCCACCCCACCTGGGCCTCAGTTTCCCTGGCTGTAGAGCAGGACCATGCACTCCCTCCCAGGCTTCCCATCCACATGTGTCAGAAGACAACACTGTCAGGATGGTCCCAAGGTGTGATCTTATGGGGAGGAAGTGGGATTGGGCAGGATCTGGGCCTGGTGGCTGCTGTCCCTTCAGACAGGATTGAAAAGACTCCCTTTTCTCCATGACCCGGATCCTGGGCCTGTCGTGAAAGACTGAAACTGCCCACATCCCCTTCAGAGCCTCCTGTGGTTTGGTTTCCTTCCCTTAAACAGATCCTGTGATGCCAGCTGGGCCTGTGTATATGTGGCATGTATACCACATGTAGCGTGTGTGGCGGAGCCTGCCTCTGCAGGAAGGGATCACCAGACATGCCAGGAAGATCAGGGCTCAAATCCCAAAGTCCCTCTCTAATGGACTCCCGGGACCTCCTGACAACCCGGGACATAAAGCCCCAGACTTTGAATTACAAACCCAATTGCTTGTGGTTGTCTGAAGTCTTCCACTTTTGAAACTTCACATCTAAGCACTGAGTTTGGAGAAGGCGGGTATACCACTCTGGTAAAATGGAACATGTCCGGCCACCCAGGAAACTGGGTGGGGCCTTCAGGGTCCTGCAGAGCCCTGCAGCCTCTCCCTGCACCACAGACCCCATAGTCATCTGCCTTCGACTCCTGACCCATGCTTCCTTCTCGGCTTCGAGCGTCTCCTATCCCTGCCAACTTTCCTTTGGGCAACTCATGGGTTCATGCTTTGAACCCAGCTCAAAGGCAGGCTTCCTGACTGAGGATTTATTTCCTGTCATTTCTATGAAAGCCATCTCTTCTTTTCTCCTACAGCCCCCAGCCACCCAGTGTCTCCGGCAGATGTTAGTGTGTGCGCATTTAACAATTTTCTTTTGGTCAAAAAAAAAAAAAAAAAAAAAAAAAGCACACACTTGCCAACTGGGTAGATAGTGCTCCCAGCCTGGGAGTGGTGTGCTCCAAGCTTCCCAGGGGGGAAAGCACGCCTTCTGACCACTCGGAACTCTCTCTGTCTCCTCACTCAGCTGTCTTCCTGCTCAGCCAAGAGCTCTTTAGGAAGGGCTGACTCCTTCTGAATTCTCTGCTGTGAGCATGTAGCACAGCAGGTGTCAAATAGATGCCCAAGTACAGAGGCTGTCTCTCTGCTAGCTCACCCACAGCCTCCCTGCCTCACTTTTCCCATCTGATAAATGGGAGTGTGGAGAAGCTCAGGTGGTAAAGTGGTCATCCTAATTGGTGTCATCTCCATCTGGTTTAAGGTTAAGTCTGTTAGTTGAAAGTCTTAAAGGCACCATAATAGCCCCTGACAGTGTGACAAGGCATTCCTCCAAGTAAAAGGCCGACTCTGTTTCCCTTCCTTCTGAATCTGGACTGGCCTGACCTGGGCATTAGCCATCAGAATGTATTAGGAGTGATGCCATGCTGGTGTCAAGAGCCCACCCCCCACCCCCGACTGAAACTTATGGCATCAGCCTGTAAGCCCTGCTACTTGGGAGGCTAAGGCAGAGGGATCTCAAGTTCAAGGCCAGCCTGGGCAGTTTAATGAGACCTACCCCTCAACCCCCACCCAATCCCCTGAAATAAAGAGAAAAAGAAAAACAAGGGCTGAGGCATGACTCAGAGTTAGTGACTGCCTTACACATAAGATGTCCTAGAGTCTGTTTCTGGGAGGTGGAGGTGGGAGGGGCCAGGAGGAGGAGACAGCCGATGTGGCTGGTAGCAGAGCTGAGAGCTGCATGCTTTTGCACTGAGCAGACAGAACCCGAGACTCGGACAACAAGCCTGATAGGGCAGTCGGTTCCCACCCTAGCTGGCACATGTGACCGACCTTACGGGCGAACCTACCAGCAATTTTGGCTGCCAGCATGGAGCTGACGCAGGGGCATCTCGTACGTGGAACTGACCTATACCTGCTACAGAGAGACTCAACCTAGAGAACGAGGCTGTCTGGGCCCTTGTGTGAGCGTGCTGAGCCTCTTCAGACCCCACCCCGGCTCTACTCACTGTAATCCTCACGACAGCCCTGTGGGGCCTTATCGCCATCCCCTTCCACAGCAGGGGAGTCACTTGCTGGCAGCAGCCCCTTACACGCTAAACCAGGTACCGGAACCCTCCTCCATGGTGCCAACGTGCAGGGCTGACCCTAGACCCGAGGACTTCTTACACCTGTCACAGTGACCACACCCACATCTGTGCGCATTGGTCCATGCTGTGCTCCCCAGAGCCAATCACAAGGAAGAGAAATGATCCCGCCCTCTCGACACGTGGCCTGCAATGATAGACTGCCCCTCAAAGATGGCCGCATCCAGGCTCCCAGGGTCCACACAGCTGTTCGTATACAGCGAAAAGTCACTCAACATTTGTGATCAATGAGAAAATTACGGGAACTTCGGAAAGAGGAGGGGGTTGCGGGGAGGATGGGAGGACGTAATCCTGAAGCTGATCCAGTTGCTACGGGCTGGTTAGAGTAACTGCTAACTTAACACGACCTGGAATCGCCTGGGAAGAGAGCTTTGGGGGGCTTGTTCATTTGTTTTAGATTTTTTTTACTATGAGGGAGTTCTGAGACATCCAGGTGAGTGCTGGGATGCACTCCTAAGCCCTGAGCCATCTCTTCAGCCCTGCAGAAGAAGATCTTGAGGGATTGTCTAGGCCAGGATGGCCTGTGAGGGCATCTGTGGGCCATCGTCCTGATTGTTAATTGTTGCAAGAAGACCCAGCTCGCTGCGGGAGCCTGCAGGCAGCAAGGACAGCTTTACCGTCTGCTCCTGACTGTGGCTGTGGCTGTGACTGACTAGCTGCTTGAGTTTCTGCCTTGACATCTCCTCAGTGATGGACTGTGACCGGAACTGTGAGCTGAATAAACCCTCTCCTCTGCTAACTTGCTTTTAGTCAGGCTGTCGTTCACGGTCACAGAAAGGAAACTAGCCCAGCGTGAACTAGACCCTCTCACACAAGGCACTCGGAGACTCTGTAGACTCTCAGGCGAGGTCATACAACAGGGATAGAGCTTTGGACATCTGTCCTTAACCACGGCCCTGACACTCACTGAGCACGGACTACAGGCCAAAGACGGCGACATCCTACACAACCCCGAGAGAGGAAGAGACTGAGGAGCCTCAGGAGCAGAGCCACAGCTGCAGGGCTCGTCCCACATGGCTCAGCAGGCTCTCCTTGTGTGCTCACTGCCCCCGTCACCTAGGGGAACGCGGCGTGTGCCCCGCCGCTCTGTGTATCAATCGGTCTCCCTGACCACGTGCCTCCTTGCACAAGAACGACTTCATCACCAGCCTGGGCTGAGGAGATCTCAGAACCTGGATCCGGAGAAAGCAGAAGTGAGCCTGGGCCCTGCTGAGTCAGCGATGGGTGCTTCCAGCATTTACACAGCACGTGTACAGAAGATGCCCAGGCACCCCCACCAGAGCTCAGACACAGGGCCCCGACCGGAGCGGCTCAGATCTGCCCACGCACATCTCCAAGCCCATGCTTCCTCGGAGAGGCACACTCTGCCCTCGGAGCGTGTAAGGAGGGCAGATGGGATGAGGAGGCCGAGGGCCGACTGCTGACTTCTGTCCAGAGCACTTCTTTCATCGCAGCACCATGGAAACCCACGGCCTCTTGGCGCCATTCAGCAGCACCAACGTCTCCACTCTTTCCAATCTTACTTGAGACCCTATGTGCAAAACGCCGAGCTTCCAAGAGGAAACAAATTATCTGCTTTCCCACTATTGCCCGGAACCAGAAACAGCGTGGGGTCCAGAGTCCGGAAGACCACCAAGTGGCTGCCACAAAAATGCAGGGAGAAAGGGAGAAGTGGCTGAAGGCTCCCACTTAGAGGTAGCACAGAAAGATCCACCTGTGGGAAATATCCCATCAAGAGGCTCTGGAATGTCCCTCAGCAGATCAGCACCCCACTACCCCATAAAGGTTCCTAGTGGGAAGAATGTTGCTTTGCTCCATCTGACAAAGCGGGTACTAGAAAATGCTTATTGAACTAATGAACAAAAGTCTGTTTCAAGTTGCCCGCTTCCCGAGGGGCTGACTGGGCCTGACCCACACTGGCTTCTTAATCTCCCAGGGTTTCTTCACTTCACCCCATGAGCCCAGCCCAGCCTTAGCCACGACACCTCCTTCTCTGCGTGACCAGTGCCTGGGACAGTCGTGGTGGACACTCAAACAGTGGTCCTGAGCTGACACTTCCCTATGCTGAGTCCTAAGATAGCCTAGCCAAGAACATCCTAGCCACACTCCCACACACACTGGCACGTATGCACACACACATCTGTGAGGGGGACCATTGGACACAAATAAGGTTCCAATTCTTGTGAGCTGTGTGACCTTGCTTGGGTGCCTTTCCCTCTCTGAACTTCATCTCCCCCGACAATAAGGCGGTTGTCCTATCAGGGGTGGGGTGGGGGTCCCTTTTGACACAGGATGTGAGAGGATAGTGAGTGAAACCAGTCCACTCTTACACAGTGCAGAGTGACATGGCTATCCCTGTCTCTTTTTTTCTGGAAGGGAACAAGAACAGCCATTGCCTGTATTCCAGAAGGATCTGCATTTAGAAGTCGAGAACCAGGGAGTCTCAGTGAGCGTAGCGGTCAGTCATCGCTGTGAGAACAAATAAAGATGAGAAGAGGGCCGAGGGCCCGCCATATTTGTGGCAGGGACACATAGGTATCTGTAAAAGTCCCTTCTTCTGACCCAGACACAGCTGTGGCTGGGCAAGAGCTGCCCACGCCAAAATGCCAAATCCCAGCACCCTCTGCAACACATCAGGCTATAAATCCCAGCATTCTTTGGCCCACCAGGCTAGATCTCACATGCCAGGTGCACAGTGCTTGCCCACCAAGGCCCAGTGTGTGCCTTCCCATTTTCCTATCTATGTCTAAGCCCACGAGGACTCCGCCAGAAGGGAGAGTCGGGCTGCAAGCTGGGTCACTGAGTCACTAGGACGTGGGGACCCACCACCTAGAAATACCTCTGTAAGCCAGGAATTGTGCTGGGCACCTGCCAGCCCAGGCATTGGGTAGCTGAGGCAGAATTACTTGAGCCCAGAAGTTTAGTGACAGCCTGGGAAACATGGTAAGACTCGTGAATAAAAAATTAAAATAAAATTTAAATAAGGTCAGAGAGAGACAGAACAGAAGACAAGAAGAATGGCCTGCCTTTTTCATGTTTGGGACAGTAAGTTTTTTCTGGGCCTATTTGTTCCTGAAGCTCACACAATCTTAAGCAGGCTTGTGCCTCCTACTGCAGGAAACAGCGGGAGAATCAGAATGCCTCTCCTTCGGTGGCTGAAGTCCAGCAAATGTCTAGAACATCTATCTCTTGAGACCTTGGAGTAGGTCTGCAGTTTGCAGCCCATCCTGAAGCTGTGGAGCCTCTTAGAGGGAGTCTGGTGAGCTGCCCCTCTGTTTCCCGGAGGAGCAGTGTTTTGATTGGTTTTCAGGTTGCATCTTTCTGTCTGGTTTTTGTTGTTGTTGTTGCTATTGTTTTGTTGTTTTTTGTTTTTGTTTTTGGTTTTGGTTTGGTTGTTTTTGGTTTGGTTTGGTGTTTTAACAGACCAACTCTGTAGCTTCAAGTAACTGCAAAGCCCCCACCCAGGGGTGACCGGGTGACATGGGACATGCTGTATCCCATAAGGCAGAGTTTCACTTCTCCTCGCCACTTTCTGGCCTTAACCTGCTGACGCGGGGCACGTGGCCTCATGGAGGTCCGTGGATATTTGCTTAGGAAGGAAAAAGAAACCCAAGCTCACAGCAAAGAGTCGGGAGCCTGGACAGAGGGGAAACAGAAAAACACTCAAGTGCTCCAGTCAGCCGCTCTCAAGTAGGAAGGGCATCAAAGCTTCTGATCCCGTTTGGCCCAGAGATGCTCTAGGCTCACCCTCACACAGCCTGATTCACAAACACTGAAACTAAGAAACGCTCGTGAGGACTGGGGAGCTGGCTCAGGGATGAGAGAGCTTGCCCCATTAAAGGCTGTGTGTGTGTGTGTGTGTGTGTGTGTGTGTGTGTGTGTGTGTGTCTGTAACTCCAGCATGGAGAAGGCGAAGACATGTATATTCGGGGAGCTTGATGGTCTGACTGTAGCAAAGATGATGAGCTGTTGATTCGGCTAGAGACCCAGTAACATAGCGACAGAGGAAGACACCCAGTGCCCTCTCTCTCTCTCTCTCTCACACACACACACACACACACACACACACACACAGAGAGAGAGAGAGAGAGAGAGAGAGAGAGAGAGAGAGAGAGAGAGAGAATAGAAGCTCTCACCATTATTCCGATACAAACTCAGAGCATCCCCTGGAACTCTGTTGGTGACGGTCACGATGTCACCGGTGTCTGTGGCTCTGGGATGAGGTCACAGGAATGGGACCTGAGCACCAATAACGTGAAAACCCCATGTTAAGGTCTGGGAAGATGGCTCAGTGAGGGAAGCGTTTACCGAGCCAGGACAAGGACTGGAGCTTGAGCCTTGGCAACCATGTAGAAGCCGGATGTGGCAATGTGCACTTGTGATCTCAGGGCTGGGGAGGCAGAGACAAGAGGATCCCTGAGGCTCGATGGCCATCCAGCCTAGTCAACTCCTCAAGTCCCAGGTCCCAGTAAGAGCAAGGTAGACAGCACCCAAGGAACGATACACATAGTCAGTCCCTGGTCTGCACACATATACACGTACACATGCATGAGAGGTCTGCTCTCCCATGAACACGCACACACACACACACACACACATACACACTTCACACATTTGCACACTGTGTTGGCTTCTGCATGACTCAGAAGGATGATGGCACAGGCAGGGTCTGAGTGCCCTGGACATAACTGACATTGTGTCCCTGTGGACCCCTATCTGCTAAGCCTTGTTGCCAGGTAGGGCCTATCTCATTCTACCTATGTGAAAATCCTACTGGGTATCTCCTGTTTAGAACCCCATCTCACAGAGGCACAAACTCAGATCTGAAGCTGGGGAGCCCTATGGAATCTGTGGCAGTCTGTCCCTGGGACCCTAAAAGGCCTAAAAGGTTTCTAATCTGCATACTGGGGGTGTTACTAAAACCCTCATCCTGAGGCATGGTAAAGGGTCCAGAAAACCACCTCAAGATGTCATTCGAAATCGAACGTCTAACAGGCAGGACTACAATCCAGACTCCCAGCCCATTCTGCAGATGTTAAAACTGGGGCCCAGCTTCTTCATGGACAGGGCTTAGGCAGGGGATGGAGGCCCTGGGGGATATAACACTGAGCATAGCCTCAGGGTTCCCAAGGTTGCTAGGAGACAGACTAGATGATTGACAGTTATAAGACTGTGGGAGCAACTATGTTGGGGGTGCAGAGACCTCTCCACTGGGCTAAGGTTGATAGGAGCTGGTATGGGGTTCATCTACTCCTCAAAGAGTTAGCAGAGCCCTGAGCCACCCGCCCCTGGCTCTCAGATAACACCCAGACCTCCCATGTGCCAGACACCCCACAAGTTTAAGCCAAGCCTTTCAGAAGAGAATCTTGAGCCCGTCTCTTCTGCAGCCTGAGTGAACCATGAACCAGGCACGCACACAGGCAGCAGCGAGGCACCGAGACAAGCCAGCCTTGCCGTTGACAGAAGCCAGAACCACAGATGCCCTCGGAAAGGGGAAGGAGGGAGAGTTAAAGGGAAATCTAGACTTTCTTAAGACACAGCAAACACAAGGCCTTCTCCTCCTCCACTTCCTCACTGTGTGACCTTAGACCTGTGGCCTGACCTCTCTGAGCCACATAAATATCATATCAAGCTCTCAAGTAGCCGCTTTGGGGTTGCTGTGGGTGGTGATTATCCATGCCAGGCTCGGATATATCCTAAATGCCTTAGGATAAAAGCAGAAGGAGAGTTATGCTTTCAATGAACAGTGTGGCCAAAGGGTCTTCCATATGCAAAGAACTTTCAGATATCAACAAAAACCCATAAATATGGGAGGCTGATTTATACAGAAGAGTCAGAGATAGCAAGGGAACCACAGACCAAGTATATCAGCATCAATAATGACACTCCCAGGGGCCACCAGGGAGATGACTCAGTGGGTAAGAGATGGCTCAGTGGGTAAGAGATGGCTGACTTGTTCTGTGAGCGTGAGAGAGTTCAAATACCCAGAGCCCACATAAAAAAACCCATACATCATGGTACATACTTGTAATCCCAATGCTGAGGAGGCAGAGGCGGGAAGACCCATGGGGCTCACCGGCCAGACAGCTTAGCCTAGTCAGCGAGCTCAGGGAGCCAGCGAGAGACCCTGCCTCAACAAATAAACAGCTACAAGTGGAGGCGTCTTAGCAGGAGGCAGGCAGCCCTAGTGTCGGGGAGGCTTCAAAGCTGTTGAACCCCTAGGCCATGCCATGAGCAGTGTCAGCAGGCTGAAAGTGCCATGACCAGACAGCTCACATATCTATAAAAAAGGGTAGTGAGGAGCTGGAGGGATGGCTCGGCGGTTAAGAGTACCAGCTGTTCTTCCAGAAGACGCAGGTTCAATTCCCAGCACTGACACGGTGGTTTCTCCAGCATCTATAACACTATCTCTAGGGGAAGTTGATCCCCTTGTCTCCGGGGTCTGCACTCACACACACAGACCCACATAGATATTGGCACATGTATATGTAATTAAAAATAAAATAATTTTGGGGGGGACACGGTTTCTCCGTGTAGCCCTGGCTGTCCTGGAACTCACCCTGTACACCAGGCTGGCCTTGAACTCACAGAGATCCTCCTGACTTTGCCTCCCTCTGGGTCTCTGGGAGACCTTGACAAGGCTTATATGATAATCAGAGAGTGACAGAAAAAGACATCCCATCTGGCTATCACACACCGCACCACGCACACAGTGGTATGGAGTTGCCTATGGAAATGTATCCACAGGACCAATACACAAAGCAAAACTGTCCCACAAAGTATTCATTGCCGCGCTGGTCACTCGTAATAATAAAAAGCAAAAAGAGGTGCTCGCTTCGGCAGCACATATACTAAAAAGCAAAAAGAGAAGTGGACCCGAGAGCAGTTACATGCCCCAAGACAACCTTTGCCAGAAGCCACTGAACTGTCCGCCGAGGAGCAGGAGCAGGGACAACCTGAAGGAGGTGGTCTGTGGCTAGGTACAAGTCGGCTTCGAGCTGGGTTCGGGGAAACATCCGCCCTCACAAATGACCTGCGATGGCCACGCTTTTCACAAACACCAGCGTCACTCTTCTATGCTAGAAACTTTTTCCCTTGACACACACCAGAGAGGAGCTCCCGTCCCTGCCCGAGTGCCCCTTCCCGCCCTCTGCAGGACTCAAGAGCCAAGAGCTGTACCTTCTCTCACCTTGGGCTCCTGTGGCTTCAGGGTTTGGGGACTCGCGCCCTGGCCTCTTTCTCCTGGTCACACAGTTGTTCTGGTAGTGGCTGTTTGCTTGGAAGCATTTCTTTCATTCACGGAAGATTTCGTCTGAGCCCCGCGGAGCACATGCTCCAGCAACATCCCAAGAGCCTCGCTCTGTCCGCTGTTCTGTGTGGGACACGGACAGAACTCAGCCTGAGAAACAGCTGGAGCGGGGAGAGGAGGGAGGAGCAGGAAGCAGCCTGGGGAGGGCGGGGGCGCCAGCTGTGTGGAGTGGGGGCCGCTAGAGGAGGTTGTGCCTGCCAGCCAGGCTGGGCTCCTGGGTGGTAGCGGCCCACTAGGGATGACCCGCCCCTTGGCTAGGAGCACAGCTGGAGCCGCAAATGGAGCCTTGAAACCAGGCTGCTGGGGAAGTAACTCCTGACCAACCTGAAGACCCACCCGCAGCTGGTTATCACTGCCCGCTCTAGGGACGGTAGCAAGCCCTGTGGCCTCTTGCCTGCTGTTCCCTACCTCTGAGTGCTGGTCCTGCCTGCCCCTGTTGTGGCCAGATGGCTTCCAGCTCCTTTTTTTGTGGCTGATTCCTCACCCAAGAAAGAAGCCTCCCCGGTCAGGACAGACTGCTCTGGGTTCCCACGTTAGAGCAATCACTGACAGGTACCATGCTGTCCTGCCTACTATGTGTCTCTTGCTTGGACTGGGAACTCCTTGGGTGGCTTTCTTCCCTAGTCTGTCCCCACCACCTGATATAGTGCCCAGTTTATTGGCTACCTTGTCACCACCAGCAACAGAATTACTGAAATAACCAAGAACCAGGCAAGGTACTAGGCACTCGGTACATATTCTTCACAGTGCTGCGTACTTGGTACCAGACCTTCCTTACAGTAGTGGTGGTGGGCAGATGGTTTTATTGCCCTCGTTTATTGGAAAGGAGATTGGGGTACAGAAGGGGTAAATTTCTTGCTCAATGCTACCCAGCTAGATGGCAGAGCTGGACTTCAACCAGGCTAGACCCCCAGCCCTTGGCCTCCAGAAGAAAGATATAATGGTCCTTGGTGTGTGTGGATCCATAGTAAGTGCTTCGGTTGAGAGTGTCATGCAGCACCATGCCTGCTGCAACAGGGCTGGAAGAGTAGCTCAGCCATGGACGGGAATCTGTGTCCAGGCAGCCAGCTCGGGCTCACAGCTGAGACCAAGCTGAAGTGTGTCAAGGTTGGAAGCCCTGCTGTCTAAAACTACTTACAGATGAGGAGCGAGGACAGAAAGAAGAAGGGAAGGAAGCAGAGGAAATGTGATGAGAAGGGGGAGGGAAGAGAAGAAGAGGGATGGGAGGGGAAGAAAGGGGGAGGGGAGAAGAGGGAGGGGAGGGGAAGGAAAGAAGAAGATGGAAGAGTGAGGGTAAAAGATTGGGGGAAGAGAGAGAGAAAAGGGAGGGGTGGGGGAAGAAAGGGAGAGAAGAGAAGAATGGAGGGAGGGGAAGGAAGATAGAAAGAGATGAGGGATAAATACAGTAGAAGAATGGAGGGAGGAGAGAGGGGGAGGGGAGGACAAAGACAAAGACAGGGAGGAGGAACCTTCTCAGCCCAGCCTCAAAGTCTTAGACAATTGTACGGTATCTCTCACCACCTGTCTTTGCAGCTATAGCAGGACACCCAAGACTACGTTAGTCCACAAGAGGGAGTTTATGTAGGTCTGGGCTCTGGAGGTGGGAAGCGGCCCGGAAGCTGGTGTCTGGTGGGCTTCCTGCTGCCTGTGGTGGGAAACAGGAGGTGAAGCCACACAGGAGCAGGGAGGAGAGGGCTGAGCTCTGCCTGTCAGCCTGTCAGCAGCAATGGCCTTAGTCTGCCGGAATACTTAAGACAGAATCATCCCTCAAAGGCCCCACCCCTCCTTACTGTAACGAGAGGATGAGGTTCCCAGCAGCTACACAATGGGGACAGGTTCAAACCACCCCTCAGAGCGCTATCAGACAGACAGTGACACTAGCACCAGTGACACTAGCACACGCAAGGCAGAGCTGCCCTGACCTTTTCATTTCCCAGATAACTGTTTCAACCAGAGTCGTTAAGTCATTTCCCCAGGGCCACACAGTACCCTAGAGGACCAGCCTGTCTGAATCCACATCTCTTCCTTCCCCTGCACTAGTTCAAAGAGCAGATAACATACTTCCAATGCATACAATGTATACATTGTAATTGTATATATTATATACAATGACACAGAATATACATCACCATTCTGGAAGAGAGAAAAGGTAGTGAGGAAACACTGGACCAGACCAAGACCGAACCCCAAACTCCAAATCCTGTAGCTCTATGTCCAATGTTAAAGAGCTTAGGTGGCTCCGCCCTTCAAGCCTTGCTTGCTGGTACACACTGTGACACATCACTCTCTTGTGCTGCTTCCACATCCTGTCTGCAGCATCTCCAACATCTCAGGGTCTCCAACGTAACCCAGGATTCACCTTCAACTTCACCTTCAGGAAATGGCCTCTCTTGGTCTCTATGACAGACACCCCAGACACACACCCTTTACACGATGCCTTTACTTTTGTATCCTTCGTGACTCTAAAGTCAGAACCACACGTCCAATGCTGCCAAATTCTGCTACCTTCTTGGGATGGCGCCTGGGCCTCTCCCTGAGTTACATTTTCATAAGCTTTGATTTGTTGATGTTTTCCTTTGCGTGGGGACCCTGAGAGTCCTTAGGAATTGTCGATTTACATGTTGGAAGCTTAGCTGGGTGGGGTTCTGCCTTGAGGGCACCACTCCCTTCGTCCTATTTAGCATCTGACCAGTCTTTAGCCGCCTCGACCCCTGGAGCACTGGACTTGGCTCCAGTATTACACTCCACTGTTCTCGTCAAACTGTACGCTTTCTTTTCCCCCTGCTTGCTCTCTTTCATTGTAGCATTTCATTGTAGCATACTGTGATCATTGATAACCACAAGACACAGTCACTACTAGGCTGTCTCGAAATCTCTGCCAATGAAATTACTCCAAAACTCTTCAGGCAGATTCTTAGGATAAGAACAAAAACAACAAGAACAAAAACAAACAAACAAACAAACAACATCAGCAACAGGACTGGAGAGATGGATCAGTGGTTAGAGCACTGGCTGCTCTTTCAGAGGTCCTGAGTTCAATTCCCAGCAACCACACGGTGGCTCACAACCATCTGTAATGGGATCTGATGCCCTTTTCTGGTGCGTCTGAAGACAGCTGCAGTGTTCTCACATACATTAAATAAATAAATAAATTTTAAAACGCACAAAATAAAAATAACAAGAACAAACAAACAAAAATCAGCCACATAGTCTTTGCCAAAATATCACAAGAATGATCTCTAACCCAGCAGCTAATATCACTCTCCTCGGAAATCTCTTGCGAGCTGGGACACCACAGTGCTCTGATCTTCCGCGTTCCGAATACGATGGCCTGTTAAGTTCTGCTTACAGCTTTCAACTGCTTTCTTAGTCCAAAGTCCTAAGCTTTTCCACATCTCCCATAAGCCCCCGCGGTCAGGCCCAGCACTGCAATAGTTCACTCCTCGGTGTCCCCTTCGGTCTCATTTATTCTAGAGCTGTGAAGAGACACCATGACCAAGGCGACTTAGAAGAGAAAGCATTTAATTTGGGGGTCCCAGTTCCTGGGAGGGCAAGGCCTTCCTGAGGGAGAGGAGGCTGGGCTGGAGCCGGAAGAAGTTGGGGAGGAGCTGCAGCGGCTGAGACAGGCGTCTGTGTCCTGGTGGTGTTGGACTCTGGTATCGCAGATGCCACGGAGCAGATACCATTTCTATCCGGGTGTTAGAAGAAGCACAGAGACTGAAGTCAGTTCCCCAGTGGCACACAGCCACGCGTGGTAGAGCTACCTCTGCTTGCCCTGTGTGAAGGATTCCACAAAAGCCCAGATCGTCCCAGGTCCCGCCCCCAGGAGCCCAGAGCAGGGTCCACAGGCTGGACCCTAAAAGCTACTTAAAAATGGAAGTCGTGAGCGAACTGAGGCCGGAACGCAAGAGGAAGTGGCAAGATCAAGTTAGTCGATGTCTTTGTGTCTACCTTGAGTCAGCTTCAATTCACGTCCTCAGACACGGAAAGGCAAAAATCCCAGGGACACAGTGAATAATTTAATCACTAGAGCACAGACGAACGCATGCTTTTTCATTCGTGTGCAAGGACACACCTTCGTTGCTGACGTAAGGGGCATTTGGAAGTTCTCCTGTGACGTGCGGTGTGGTTCCCAAATGCCAGCCACTCCAGAGCCTTCAAAGGCTACAGACAAGCTCTCCTGGCCCCTGGCCCTCTGGTCCCCACTCAAAACGGGCATGAGCCAGAGGCTTTTCCGTGTATTTTACAAAGAGGCTGTGTGTAGCTTTTATGTGAGTCATTTAAAAAAAAAAAATTTTTTTTAAACTTTGAAAACATGAAGTATCCTCATGGCAACGGACTGCCTTTTCCTATTTTTTGAAAACTGAGCAGACCCCTTCTTTCCCTCAGCACAGTGAATTTTCTTGCTTTGGCCAAAGGCAGAGCTCTGGAGACCGGGCTGGCCCTTCAGGATGCTGGCCCTTCAAGATGCTGGCCCAAGCTCAGGAAAGCATGTCCCAGGGTCCCCATCCAGCCCATGCTGATCCTCACCTTCCCGACCCAGATGGCCTCTACATAAAGCGTGCATGTGGGCTGCTGGAAGAACTGGTTTAAAAATGGTCTCGCCATTGAGAAAGACTGTACCCAGCAGCGCCTTCCTTCCCTTTGGTAGAAACCTGGGAGCTGAAGGGGCAAAGCTGGCAGCAGGAAGCCCAGAATCCCAATTAGAACATGGGTTCAAATCCTGCCCCACCACATTGTTAGCTGTGTGACTTAGGCAAATGACTTCACCTCTCTGGGCCTGAATTCCTCTGTGGAGGCAAAAATAAAAGCAAGTGAGCTGTGGGCTGTATTGACTGCTAGGGCAGTGCGCCCTGAGCTGAGGAGCTCACACACTGCACACATTTCTTAGCATAGCCCCAGAAGCTGAGAGACCCCAGATCAAACGCTGGCAGATGCTAGGTCCTCAGAGGGCCATCTTCCCAGAGATGCCTAGCTCCTCTTTGCGTGTTCATGGGACATAGTGTAAAAGAAACTCTCTGGGGCCCCCCTTATAACAAACAGCATTAATTCCACTTTTCAAGACTCCACCCTTATGACCTACTCACCCCCAAAAGTCCCCCTTGTAAGCAACACAAATTTATGCTTGCCTCTCATAACCCCCCCCACACACACACTTCAGCCATGATTGGGCTGGGCGTCTTACAATTGCTTACAGACGAGCATAGGGAGCTCTCGTTGGCTTCCTTAGGACCAATGGGAGAGCCAGAACCGCAAGAATTTGTATAGTCGAGGAGCCAGCCCCTGTCTAGACCAATACATCCACTGGGGACCAACGGCACATTTCTGTAACCCCTGGCACTCTGGAGACTGAGCCAGAAGGATCAGGAGTTCATGGGTTAGCCTGGGCTGCCTGGTGAGGCTCTGTCTTGACATAATCAATATACATTCAGTTTTCCCGGTCATACTTGCTTCCAGATAGACTCACTCAAAGAATCCAGGTTCTTAGCTAAGGCTACCCCACCTTTGTCACAACACTGGGTCTCAGGTACCTGATGCCATGTCCAGCCTTTTATACAGATCCTTAGTTGTTTGGGGTTTTTTTGATTTATTGGTTTGATAGTTGGATGTTTGGGTAGTCATGTGAGTTGGATCAATGAGTGGGTGAATGGGTAGGTGGGTGGATGAATGGATGGTTGGGTGGATAGATGGATAAACAAATAGGTAGGTGGGTGGGGGTGGGGTGCATATGTGGCTAGTTTTCTGTCAGCTTGATGCAAGCTAGAGCCATCTGAGAGGAGAGAACCTCAACTGAGAAAATCTCTCCATAAGAGTGAGCTGTAGGACATTTTCTTAATGATTGACATGGGACGGCCCCGCCCACTGTGGGTGGAGCCATTCCTATGCTGGTGGCCCTGGGTTCTATAAGAAAGCAGGCTGAGCAAGCCATAGGAAACAAGTCAGTCAGCAGCACCCTCCATGGCCTCCGCATCAGCTCCTGCCTCCAGGCTCCTGACCCACCTTTGATAAGTGAAATAAATTCTTTCCTCCCTAAGTTGATTTAGTCATGATCTTTATCATAGCAAAAGAAACCCTAACTAAGACAGTGGATGTATATGGATAGATGGGTGGATGGATGGATGGATGGATGGATGAATGGATGGATGGATGGATGGATGGATGGATAGATGGATGGGTGGGTAGATGGGTGATGGATGGATAGATGGATGGGTGGGTAGATGGGTGGATGGATGGATGGATAAATGGATGGGTGGGTAGATGGGTGGATGAATGGATAACTGAGTATTAGATAAATCAATGACAGCACTGGACATCTGCCTGTGTGGTGATCAGGACATTTCCTGTATGTTCAGCCACCACAATTCCAGCATTTAGGAGTACACTTTCATCAAAATACCTCATCACTAGAGTGCAAGAAACAAATAAATGCTGCAGACAAGAATGGGTGGCATCTGGTGTTGAAGGCGCCCTCTGTCAGTGTGCACCTTGGCAGTCGTGACCCTGGAGATAAGCAGTCTCCCTGCAGAATGTGACTGCTGGGGCCTCTCACTCCCAGGGATTTGCTATCTGAGCAGAAAAGAAATAAAACTATCTCTCAAAAGGAATCCCGGGACCTCACTTGGCCAGCTCCTCTGCCTAGAGGAGCCTGTGATTAGCCTGCATTGTCTCCTCCACACACACCATAATGTGGCACAGCTGAGCTTAGCCCAGCCAGAAAACATAAAACCCAAGCTCTGAAGGAAGGGCCATTAAAGAAGATTCTTTTGTAAACAGCAACACCGAAGGGGGCAGCCATTGGTCCTTACCACAGAGGTGGGTGGTCCAAGGAAGCTCTGAGGCCATGAATCTTCCAGCAGTAGCTCAGCCTGTACAGCCACACTTCCAGAATGTTATTCTGAGGAAGCCACCAGACTGATGCATCAAGATTCATTTGTGGAGGGCTGGGATATTACTAGAAGCAGACTGCCTGCCCAGTGTGATTCCCACAACGACCACCATCCCACCTCAAGAAATTGATGATTCGCGGAGATGTATTCACAATAGAACCCTATTATCGTATTAGAAAAATATTACTAATCTATTATCCGATAGACTAGTAATAGCAAACGACGTGGTGAATGACAGACGTTAGTAAAATTGCAGCTGCACAGTTATTTGTGTCCCAGCTCCATTCTCCTGGGAAATATAAAGTCGGAGCTCAAAACCATGCCTGAAATTACCCTGGAGAACACACATACAAAGAAAGAAAGAAAGAAAGAAAGAAAGAAAGAAAGAAAGAAAGAAAGAAAGAGTAAGAGCTCCGAAGGATACATCCAAACAAACAAACAAACAAACAAACAAAAATCGGAAAAGACAATCCACAGACTTGAAGGTCATTATTTGCAATTTGTGTATCTGTTGAGAGGCTCCTATGGAGACTGTATAAAGGTCTTTCAAAACTCAACGGGGGCGGGAGGGGCGTAGAACAAGTAAGCCAATAGCTCAGTTTTCAAGTGGGCAAACACTGGAAACAGACGCTGCTGGGAAGATATAAGGGCTCACAGCTCATTAGCATACGGGCATTCCACGTCACAGGTCACCAGGGCAACGCCAATCGGCATCAGAGCGAGGCACCACCTCAACCTCACAAAGATGCTATGGCAACAAGACCGGAAGGTGCTTAACTCCCCTGCTCACTGTCAAAGTAACCAGAAAATGGTGTGGCCCCTCTGGCAGATAAAAATAAATAAAAATAAACAAATAAACAAAACAACAATGACCCAGCAATTGTACTCTTTAATGAAACTATGTGTTCAGGCAAAGAGTCGAACACAAATGTTCCCGGCTGAATTAAGATAGCCAGAAGGAAGAAAGAACGCAAATGTCTATCAATAGATGAATAAACAGAATATCCATAAGGTGGAGTATTATTGTATTATTTGGCATAAAGGGTGACAAAGTAGTGATGCATGCTACAATATAAATAAACCAGCGAGCCATGAAATGTATAGTTCTATTTATGGGAAGAGATTGGGTGGGTTTATGGAGAAAGAAAGCAGGTTTACAGCTGCCTGGGACTGGGGAGAACTCCGGAATGGACTGCTAATATATACAAGGTTTCTTTCTAAAACAATGGAAATGTTGTAAAAATTGATTGCGGTGTTGGTTGTACAATTTTGAGAACTCGATGAAAAAAAAAAAACAATTGAATTGTGTACTTTCCTCGGGCAAATTGTGTAGTGCATCAATCACATGACAGCAAAACTATTACAGAATGTATGAAGTGGATTGCCTATTACAAAGCATCAAGGCAGGGGCTGGAGAGACGGTTCAGCAATTAAGAGCGCCAGCTGCTCTTCCAAAGGACCCAGGCTCTGTTCCCAGCACCCACATGGCAGCCCACAACCATCTGTAACTCCAGCTCCAGGGAATCTGACGCCCTCTTCTGGCCTCCGTGGGCACGCCATCCCTGTGCTTGCACACAATTCAAAAATAAAATAAATCTTTAATCAAAACATGCAGGTGGGCTTTTCTTCAGCACCCGTTGCCTGGAGAGCATTATATAAAGAGACATCCTGAAGTAGAAGATTCCCCCCACCCCGCCCCCCAGATCTGGTGTCTGAAGTACAGCCCACACCGCTGGTACATTTTTCTTTGAAGCCTTGTAGCTCATTTACATAATCCACGTACATTTACCTTCTACTTCCAAGTGTGGCCATGTTCATTTTAATCTAAAAAATGACGTATCAGACTAAGGGTGTGGTTCAATGTTTAGCGTGCTTGTGGGACACACACAGACCATGAGTTTAGTCCTTAGTGCCTCATCTGTTTGGTTTTCTTCAAACCCATGAATAAAATTGATGCTCCAGGGGGTAAAAAGAGAAAATGTTTAGTGAAATGAAAAGCAGTCCCCTCCGTTTGATGACAAATGAGAAAGCCAAGTGAACAGAATGGGAGTCGACCAGGGGCTGAGAGAGGAAACGGATGAGATTTTACAGTATACGCCAGGAGAATAGATGCTCAGAGAGGAAACTGGAGGGACTGTGGGAAGAAGGGGCAGCTGCTCGCTCAGATTTTCTTCAGCTGAGAGGTGTCCCTCTGCCAAAACCCTCGCCAATGTTGCACAACATTACAAATAAACATGGCTTTTTGCAGCTGGAGACCCTGGAGGGAGAACGGGGACCCTCCCTGTCTTTGGGGAGATGGCTTGGCAAAGTCCCTTGGCCGACGCACACACCCTGATCTCATGCCGCCCCCACCCGATTCCCGAGAGCTTTCCAACAGCCTTGCTTCCCGCAGGTGCTCAGGATGGAGACGAAGCCAGACAGGCCCTTCGCAAAGTTCATGGAAGAAAACCATACAGATGCTCAGAGCACAGCTGGAAGAGGTGAATACAGCCAGGCGTGAGGGGACGGGGCAGAACTGGGGAACTCGGCTAAAGGGCTTCTGCTCAGCTTCAAGCTAGAGGGACAATATTAGTTGGGTCGGCTATCTCTCCAGACCTCAGTTTCCCCTACACAAAGATTCCCCACAGCCCTCTTACTGTAATGTCTATGATCCTGTGAACTGGACCTGCTGCTTCAGCTCCACCCTCCACAGACCTGTCAGAAGTTCTTCATACTGACTGTCAGAACCCCCATCCTATCTTCAATGGCCATATGCCCCCGAAAACCAATCTCTATGTTGACAAGACGCTCATTCCCTCAACTGAGAGCAGAAGATTTCTCCAGAAGGCAGCACGAGCCAGGCATGGCCATGCACACCTACAATCTCTGCCTGCAAGAGGCTGAGTAAAGCCAGCCTGGATTGTGCAGCGAGAAGGGCTACAAACAGAACAGCAAGGCAGTATGGGTAGCGCAAGGCAGTATGGGAAGCAGATCCCCGTCCACTCCCACTCCTTAGTACCGTCCTAAGAACCTTCTTGAGCCTCGGCCAGATGCCTGGGGCTGTAGGAATGTAGCAGCTTCCTGTTCTCAGAATGACCAGCCATGAGGGAAGCCCTACCTTTGCCGAGAGAAGCAGATGCAAACCACACAGGGTTCTTTTCTCCTCATGCCCACCCTGTGAGGTGGACACTCGCTCACAGTCAGTGTCTGAGACATCCCAGATGTTGGCTTCGGGGTGAGAACACCCTATACACAGGGTCAGAAGACAAAGAGAGGAGTCAAACCAGACCCACCGAGCTCTGGCCAGGCTCCCCACACAGACAGCTGGAATTGTCTCTGGCTCCTTTTGTGGTTCTGTTTCTGGGTTTTGTTTTTGATGTGTTTGCTTTACAGAGCGAGCCGTTGAATCCAAAGCCTCACACAGGCTAATTCTGCCACTGAGCCACACACCTACTCCATTTACGTATGTGTCATTCATTCATTCATTCATTCATTCTCTCACTTCCTTCCAGGCAGACTCTCATTAGGCTTCCTAGGCTATATACTGGGACAAGACTGAAGCCTGCCAGGCTCTGCCTCAGCCTGGTCAGTCCCTCTTAGCCTCACGATTTGGGCTGTGGTATAACAGCCACCCATCTCCGGCCTTTGGATTTGGCTACTAGGAATAACCACCTGATAAAAACTGCAGAAAACCCAATGCCCAAGCCTCAAACTTGCTGCAGCTCACACGTGGGTTTGCGTGACCAAACAGCACGCTGCCACAAGGACAAGATTTTGAATAAATATGACATCGCCGCAGGCAAAAGCCGTTCTTTCCTGCTCTCGTCCGGTCTTCTGACTCCGGATTTGCTAACGGGCTTTAAACACTTTCTCGGATGCATACCCATGGGGAAGAGCAGGCCTTCAAGCCTTGCTGTGTCAGGGCAAAGTGCAGCGCGCTTTGTGTGTATACACACACACACACACACACACACACACACACACACACACACACACACACACACGGTGGATGCGCGCATGCGCAAGTGCGCAGACTGTGGAGGCCAGAGGACACGGGATGTCCTGTTCTGCCGTTCTCCACCTGATTCCCTTGAAGTGAATCTGGAGCTAGGCTGGTGGCCACCAGCCAGCAAACCCCGGTGACACCCGTCTCCACTCCTCACAGCGCTGAGGTTACAGGGACCTGTGCAGCCATGCCTGCCTTTTTATGCAGGGGCTGAGGCCCAAACTCAGGCTTGCTGAGTCCTAACCCACTAAGATGCTCTAGACATTTGGGAAGTTGTTCTAAGCCCATTGTTTATGTTGATGTAGGTATTTCATGTCTACTTTTTGTTCAAAACCGGGTTTGGTTTTTTTCCTTGTAATTGGGTTGTTTGTTTGTTTGTTTGTTTTGCGGGGTTTTTTTAGACTTTTTTATTTTTAGTTCCGTTTTGTTGAGGTTTTGTCTTTTACTGCCTATTGTAAAGCTAAGTGACGGTCCTCAAGAGCTGGACCCTGACCCCAAGTTAATTCTGGTTGGTAAATAATGATGCCAACAGCCAATCGCTGGGCAGAAGAGACACACAGGTGGATAGGTGGGGTTTAGGTTTCATAGGCTTGGGGGAGAGAGAACCACACAAAAGAAAAACATGGAGGAGGAGAGAGAAGCGGTCACGGATTGGGAGACAAGAGAGCGTGGTCCTGAGTGCTGACCAATTGGACTTAAGAGAAGCCCCGATGAAATATAGTGATAACTGGGGGTGACCAATAGGGCTGATCGATAGGAAAGTAGATTCTAGCAGCATAGATGGCAGGCAGCTGCCCAGCTCTAGTGCTGATTAAGGCTTATTGCAAATATAAATACTGAGTGTGGTTTTTATCCAAGAATTCAATAACCAAAGTGGGTAGAAACCCGAAGCCGAGATTAAAGTAATTTCTACTACAATGTGTATATGGACATATACGCGCACATGGATGCAGACGCCCTTGGAGACCAGAAGTGTTGGATCTCCTGAGGCTGGAGTTTCTCGTGGTTGGGAACCAGGAACTGAACGCAGGTCCTGTGGAAGAGCCCAGTCTTCTTTCCAGCCCCAGCTTTGCTTGGGTGCGTGCTTGCGTGCTTGCATTTTTTTTTTTCTTTTCGAGTGACAACTGACTCTGCTTTGTGTGACCAATCCTTGAGGGCTGGCTACCCCTCTGACTTTTTAAAAACATATTTTTACTACCATTTTACGTTTGTGGGTTTCAAGGAAAACGTTACATTGTGACGTCACAGAGGAGGTGGCTCTGGGAAGAATCACAAAGGTGGTTCTGGGAAGACAGAAGCCTGAACCACTCTGCCCAGGGAAATTAAAAATAACCCCGCCAAGGGATGACATGTTCTCGATGTCGTTTGTGAGTTAGCTAAAGAGGGGCCGTTTACAGCAGCCCGGCTCTGTTGAGGAGGATTTCTGAAGGCTTACGTAGGCTGTTACTTTAGCAGCCGAGGTAACAGCGAACCACGCAGCAGCCACAAGATATGTGTGCAAGAATGTCTTAATTATTGGAAAATCATAGACCTGAGAAACACAGCTGTGCTTCACTGTGCGCTGAAGGGTTTGCCCAAAACCCTCATGATGATTCAATAAACCACATCTGTGTGGAGGACTCAGGAAAGCAGGAGCCATGCCGAGTCGGGGATCTCCAAGGACCTTCAGGACTCAGCCACCCAGCCATCCGCTGCTCACTGAAATTTTCAACAATTTATTTATTTATTTTTTAAATAAGAGCTACATAGTGAGACTTTGTCTTGAGAAAACCAATAGGGTTTAGCTACAGCTGGTGGGAGAGGACAGGGAGCAAGGAACTGAACACACTTCCTGGACAACGTGGATGCACAGCCCAGAAGCCCCACCTAAAAGCAACATCTCCCCCCACCCGCCGCCCCAGAGTGTGGCCCTCGGGCTTCAAAATGAGTAATTCATAGGTATGGCCACCAAGCCCAAGCCAGTCATGGCCTGCTCATCCACAAGGTAGCACCTCCCCAGTGTCAACAGTGAGTTAAGACTGAGTCTGCAGGGCCGACCTCCATCCAGCCAGGGGCACTCATGATCTGACCTAGTTAGTGACTCTCAACTGAGGTCAACACAGAACTTCCAAATATCCAACCCGGGCCACGCCCAGCTTCAAGTAAACTCCACCCCATCTACAACCAGGCCACGCCCCACCTCGTGCCTTAGCCCCACCCAACTCCAAGCTAGTCAGGGGCCAGGCCAGGCCCCAGACACACACAGAGGCCACTTAAATTAAACTCTGCTTGCTGTTGGTGACCGTGTGGGTGCGACCTGTGAAGTGCAGCAAGCAAGGCACGGAAAGTCAACACAGACTCACTTACTTCGGGAATCAAAGCGACCTGTCACACTGAGGTGGAGAAAAACCCCGGGCAATCACTGAGCAGGGAAGGACCAAGAACGAGGAGAGGCCAGTGAAGCAGCTCCAGCTTCAGTCAGACAAGAGGAAGAACCTGACCGTTCTTAGGATAATGAGTACTTGGGAGGTGGAGGCAGAAGGAGCTAGAGTTCAAGGTCAGCCAGGGCTACACGGAGAGTTTGAAGTCAGGCTGGACTACACAGAGGGAAGTTGCTTTAAACAAGAAGCAAGCAAACCGGAGGACTAAGTCATTCACTGTCTACATAATCAAGACTGTATGTAATTAGCCATATTATATCGTTTATATCAAAATCTAAAAGGGAAGATTTAGGGGCCCTCACCTCTCCACAAAGAATGATGTGTTCACTAATTACCTTCATATAGCTGTGGAGGTCAGACGACAGGCAGCTTGCAGGAGTCAGTTCTGTCCCTCCACCATGTAGGTTCTGGGCATTGAACTCTGGACACCAGGTAAAGGTAAGCGCCATCTCACAGACCTGAGAACGGGTTTATGTCAGCCTGCACTTCCAGATTGCAGCCCACCATTGTAGGATTGTAAGCAGGTCAAAGTTGTGGGAACATGACAAAGTGGCTGGCACATCCATGGTCAGGAGCAGAGAAAATGGATACACGCATGACAGTGCTGAGTTCTATTTCCAGTCTTAAAAAAGTGTGTGTGTGTGTGTGTGTGTTTAACTATATATATTTCTATGTGTATGGATGTTTTGCCTGCATGTATATCTGCCCACCACATGAGTGTCTGGTGCCCACAGAGGTCAGAAGAGGGCATTAAACCACCTGGAACTGGAGTTACAGGTGGTTGTGAGCCACTGTGTGAGTGCTGGGAATCAAACCTAGTTCCTTTGGATAAACGACCAGCTCTCTTAACAGCTGAGCCTCTCCTCTGCCTGCTTCCTTCACACTTACACTGAGATCCCCCCTTCCTAGGGAATGGTCCGCCCACAGTGGGCATGTCTTTCCACTTCAATTAGATTAATCAAGACAACCCTCACAGACATATCCAGAGGCCTCCCTGCCCAAGCGATAAAGCTAAAAGCATCATAAGGCTCAAGAGGTTACATCTCCAACAAACTTCAAAGTGTTATCCATGAGTCACTGGACCCAAACTGTACCCGAGCAGCCAGATCCCAAAGGAAATCTCTCAGAGCCTAAATCCATCTTCCCAGCATCCCCACAACACCCCCAAGTGCTGGGAACAGACTGAAAAATAGGAACAGAACAGAAGGTGTCCTTGCAGCCTGCCACACTCCAGTGCCTCGTGACAATGCCCAGCTCACACATCCTGTATAAGGTTGGGTAGGAAAGCTTCTGGGCCATGGCTGTCATAAACAGCAAAGCACCTATCCAAAGGCCTGAGTCCTCCACCTGGGGCCAGACAAAAAGCACAGGACAAATGCAACTCACAATGCATGAGGGGCCTCTGAGCCCTTCTTCGAGGGGTCTTCATGTCTAACTAACTACCATCACTCAGGCTTGGTAAGTCAGTAGTATGTTTTAAAATTCACAGGGTGGGAACTGGGAGCCAGTGGTCTTTAAAGCAGTGATTCTTGGGAAAAGGAGCTTGTGACTGAACAGTGAGAAAAGATATTGTGGTCACCTCTGAATGTTTCAGCAAAGCCAGACAAGAGTGACTCGGGGACCCCCAAAGCTCGCAGAAACCAGGCTGGGCACGAGAATGGTGAACTGAGTAGGGGCAGGTGAAGGAGTGGTGGGGATTGCAGCAAAGTGGAGACTATATGCCCAGTAGGTGGGGCTATTCAGTGCAGCCTCTCCTCAAAGGTAGGAATGCAGAATGACTATGCAGAAGCATCATTTTGACTTTTAAAATAAAATGTCTGGGCCATCTAGAAGGTTCTGTGGGTAAAGGCACTTGCCAACAGTCACAATGACTTGAGTCTGATTCCTAGGGTCCTGGATAGCAGAAGGAGAGAATGAACCTAGCAAGTTGTCTGTCCTCTGTCACACACACATCATAGTACATACCTGTATGTACACACAAAGACACACACATACACACGCACACACACATACATACTTACACATACAAACATATACATACACACATACATACTCACAAACATATACACATACACACTCATGCACACATACATATTCATACACCCAAACACATAGACACACACAATCACATACATACACACAAACACATAAGAACACACATATGCACACACTCTGAAATACTCATGCACACATGCATACTCACACACAAACACAGACACACATAATCACACACAAACACACTCACACACTCATATATACATGCAAACACACACTCATGCACACATACTCACACATAAACACATACACAGAGACGCACAATCACACACACATACATACAAACATGCACACACACTCACATAACACCCACAAACACATACACACAAACATACACACTCACACACATGTACATATACACACTCACACACAAACATGCACACATACACACTCACTCACACACACAGAGATACAAGTAAATGAATGAATAAATTTTAATTTATGTCTTTTATTTGTCACGTGGATGTGTATGGTGTCTATGGTGCATGTTGTATGTGCAGCACATTCACTTGAGTATGTGGGTGTGCACATGCGGGTGCCACCAGAGGACATCAGGAGGGTTCCTCTCTCACCCCCATCACCTGAACCTGTTCTCTCACTGAACTAGAAGCTTGTTCTTTTAGCTTGGCCAGGAAGCTCCTGGGATCTGTGTGCTTATGCCCCAATGCTGGGCTTACAGGCAAGCGTGACACGCCGGGTTATTTTTATCTGAGTACTGGAAATTGAAACACCAGCCCTCCTGCTTGTTCAGCAAGGGCTCTATCCACCGAGCCACACCCCCACCCTTTGGAATATAATCTTTAAAACATGTTAGCACTCAGTCGACATGGTGGTGCACATCTTTAATCCCAGCTCTCGGCAAGCAGAGGCAGGCAGAGGCAGGCAGAGGCAGGCAGACAGTCAGAGGCAGGCAGATCTCTGCGAGTTTGAGGCCAGCCTGGTCTCAAAGTGAAGTAAGTTCCAGGCAAGCCAGGGCTATGCAGTTGAGATCCTTCCTCAAGATGGAAAAACTGAGCTCAGACTTACAGGAGGTGGCTCAAATTGTTTTTGAAAGCCTCTGCCTTCTACCCAAATATGTCCACGAGCCACGTGTGGTGTTCACAACATCAGTGTGGCAGCGTGGAGCCTCCAGATGGGAGACCAGAGGAACTGCCTGAAGAATCAAGCTATTCAGTGTTAAGTCCTGACCTCTCTTACAGCTTGTATTGACCTGAAAGAAGCAGTCAGTGTGTTGGAAGCTGGTCCTCAGGACAATGACATTGGGCTTCTATTTCTTAAAGAAGTAGAACTTAGTGTGAGGGCATGCACCACTGGTGTTCTGGTCCCATGGAGGGCTGGTTCTCCATAGCGGATGCCTTGGGGCCGGAGATGCACAGCAGTTGGGAGCAATAGAAGACCTGATTTCAGTCCCAGGTACACATGGGACTGTTCACAGCTGCCTGGTTCCAGGAAATCCAGTGCACCTGGTCTTTGAGCACGCCTGCACCCACATGGGTGCTCATGCACACGCACGCGTGCACTATTAAAAACAAAATATTTGAAAAGAAGAGAAATGTGTGTCTTTATATAAGAGCAGAGCTCAGCTGGGCAACGTAGCACACACATGTAATCCCGGTCACCTGGAAGCAGATCCAGAGTTTAAAACAAGGGATAAAGGGAGCCTAGATCCTGAATCTCTCTGGCTTCCTGAATCATCACACAGTCCTGCCAGGATGCTGTCAGCACGTGTAAAGTAGCCAATGAGGCCTCACCAGAGGCCAAACTGATCAGGATGCTCAACCTTGGCTTTTCAGGCCACAAAACTATGAGATGAATAACCTTCTTTTCCTTATAAAGTGTTTGGCCTGGGGTATTTTGTTATAGCTACAATAAACAGACTGACTCTCATCAGACTCCTCAGAAACACACCAGACACTAGCCTGGTAGTAACACTAGATAGCATGAACTGAGCTACTAGCCCCCAGGTCCCATGCTGAATGCTGTCCCGTGTGCTTGTCATATGGGCACAAGCATGTTCATGTCCACTAGAGAGGCAAGCATTGCACATGAAGCACCTAAGATCACATCATGAGTGCCAGGTACTAACCAACATTCAGTGCAAGGCATTTATAGTATGAGACTGGTCCTAATCCCCTCCTGTGTTGTGGGCCTTGATCTGAGCAGAGAGTGGTTGGTTACCTCCCACACCCCATAATGTATGTGCCACTACCACACCAGTGTGTGACTCTTGCATGTCGTGTTGGTATTATAGTTCAGAGGGTCTGACAGTGGGTAAGACTGTGGAAGATTTTTCTCCCCTATGACCTGCAATAACACCTTCCAGAGCAATGACATCCAGCCAGGAGGGCAGCAACAAGAAGTTCCAACTGACTTATTTATATCGTGAATCAAGATGTATGGCGTCTTCAGAGTAAGCACTTGCCATGTAGTTCTGATGGGCAACCAAGAGGAGTGACAGAAGTCTGTATTACTTGGGGGGGCCTCTGGGGCATCCTTGGCCAATGAGCCATAAGGATAGAGCCTACCCTTGGCACTGAGAATTTTGCTTAATGATTCATAGCTTCTGGGAGAAGCATTTTAGGGAATCTCTAATCATAGTCTCTTCTTGATAGACAGATTAGATAGATAGATAGATAGATAGATAGATAGATAGATACATACATACATGGATAGACAATAGATACGTAGATAAATGATTGATAGAAGATAGATAGATAGATAACTGGATACATGTATGTATGTATGTATGTATGTATGTAACAAGATAGATTTTTATATAACTTTTCATATTTCTTCTGCCTAACTCTCGCTTCCCACCTTCACCCCTCTGTCCTTAATCCTGTCACCCTCTCAGTTGTCATACTCCCTGTGTCCTGTTGTCCTCCCTCCCAGCAACCCCCCAACCACGACCTCTCTCTTGTTTTATGGCTTCCATCGATTCTGTAGACTAAACTCACACTGAGAGACACACCACCAGATCCCACGTGAGAGGGAAAACATGCAGCCATGTTCTCTTTGTCAGCCTGGGTGATTCGATTTCACTTCTTTTCCATGTCTACTTACAACAACCAATTTCATAATTTTATTTTTCCTTACAGCTGAGCGAAAAGCCCAGTGTGTAAATGTATTCTTCAGTTGGTGAACATCTGGGTGATGTCTATTGCTCTGTTACTGTGACCGGAACAGCAGTCAACATGGGTGAGCAGGCTTTTCTGTAAGAGGACGGAACATCCTTTGGACGTGTGGCAGGAGTGGAATAGCTAGGTCATGTGGCATGACTATTTATAGATCTTTGGGAATTCCCCATGTTGACTCCATAGTGGCTTCGTCTGCTCGCAGTCCCACCAATGGTGGGTATGAGTTTCATGTCCCTGAATCTTCTCCTGAACTTGTTGTTATCTGATTTCTTGACTGCAGCCATTCTGACTGGGATGGCAGGGCATCTCAACGTGATTTTGATTTGTATTTTCCCAATGTCTAATGTTGACCACTAAAAAAAAAAAATGTTTAATAACCATTTGTATTTCTTCTTTTAAGAACTCACTGTTGAGATCTGTGAACCACTTTTTAAATCGGGCTGTTTGTTTTCTTGATTTTTGTTTTGCTTTGTTTTATTTTTTTTGTATTCTAGGTATTAATCCTTGCTCAGATGTATGGCTGGAAACAATTCCCTCGCACCCCACAGGCTTCACTCGGTTAACTGTTCCCTCTGCTATGCATAGCTTCTTAGGCTCACGAGGTCCCGTCTGTCAGTTGTTGGCCTTATTTCTTAGACAGCTGGAGTCTTGTTGTGGAGGACCCTGTATGCACACAGCTCCCCACATCATCCAGTGCTTTCAGAGTTTCCAGTTTTAGGGTGAGGTCTTTTGATGCTTTGGGGGTTGGTTTTTGTGGGGTTAAAAGATAAAGATCTGGGTTTGTTCTTGCATGTAGACATCTAGTTTCTCAGTGTCATTTGTTAAGGTGTTTTTTTTTTCTCCAGTGTGTATTTTTGGTGACTATAAAAAGCCCAGGTGCCCGGAATTGCATGAAGTTGCATTTGAGTCTTCTATTCTATTCTGCCATCTCCTTTGCTGTCAGAACCATGCTGTTTCTATTACGATGACTTGAGATCAGATATGGTGATGCCCCAGTCGTTATTCTGCAAGGAGAGCCACACAGATGCACGTTGAACACCCCCACCATTAGATTGTATATGTGTGCACTTGTGCGTGTGTGTGTTTATGTATATTTGTGTGTTTGTATATGTTTGTGTGTATGCACGCACACATGTGTGTGCATGTGTGTATTTGTGTATATTTGTGTATGTTTGAGTGTGTGTTTGTGTATGTGTGTGTCTGTATATGTTTGTGTGTTTTTGTATATACTTGTGTGTTTGTATGTTTGTGTGTACGTGTATGCATGTGTGCACACAAGAGTGTGTGTGTGGATGTGCATGTTGTCCCAGTGTTGGGAGCCAACTTGTAGCAGAAAGTGGCTATCAGCTTTGCAGCCATCTCAAGCCATATACCCTGATGTGAGACTTGTTTTTCAATGGCCTACAACAGCTGAAGCACACTCTGATATCCCACATATTTTGTTTTGCTGTTTACTGCCCCCAGCTGCAAGGCGCATGTGATATCCATGCCTGCAAGGCATGTGGTTCACGTGTTATCCATGTGCTATCCACGCCATACATGCCTGTAAGGCACACGTGGTATCCAAGCCTGTGAGGCGCACGGTACACGTGCTATCCACGCTATAGACACCTGTAAGGCTTACGTCATATCCACACCTGCAAGGCGCGTGCCTACAAGGCACGTGGCAAAAGCCTATAAATACCCCAGATTTCCCTTCAAGAGAGAGAACAAGAGGAGACAGAGAGACAATAAAGGAGAGAGAGACACAATAAACGAGACTTGAGACTTGATCAGACCCTCTGTCTTGTCTCCATTCTTCACGTCGATTGCCCCACACTCTCTCTCGCTAGACCGGGACCAGCGGAACAGAGCGGGCCGTTACAGTTTGGCCGCCCAACATGGGGCAGCTCAGTCGTTACAGCCCAGTCTGACCTTTGGTTTCTTAATGGGTAAATCAGGGCTGCCTGATTCCAAAAAAATCATCTTCTTCTAGCAGACTCCAATCCAAGTCTCCAATAGAACAATGGTTTCCTAATGCTTCTTTAGTGTGTGTGTGTGTGTGTGTGTGTGTGTGTGTGTGTGTGTGTGTGTGTTTGTACACATTCATAAGCATGCCATGCATGCCTGTGTCGGGCACAAGACAGCTTTCCAGAATCAGCTCTCTCTTTCTACCATATGGGACAGGGCGTGGATCTCTGGTCATCAGGTCTGTCAGCGAGCACCTTTACCCAGTGAGCCACCTCAGCAACCCCATGTCTTTCTCACATGGGGACACCCCTGCATTCTCCCTCCTGGGAGCAGATTTCCTCCCCCAGGTTACTGTGAAAAACTCATACAGTAACCTTCACAAAAGTCTAATTTGGGGACTGGATTCTTGCCAGATATGAATGTGCTCTGATCCCGTCCCCAGAAATCCTCTCTGGATCCACTGAAGCCCCGAATTTATCTCCCCGGGATCCACTGAAGCTCTGAATTCTCGTAATCTCTGAAAACATAATAGCACAACCATCAGCTGCCTAGAGAACATGACTGACCCATCGCCAATAAATCAAAACCTCCCAGAGACACTTTTGAATAAATGACGGCTGCTCACCTCGGTGGGCAGGCAGCAGCAGGATGTTTGATGTCCCCTGGGAGAGAGTGCGACCCTGTTCCTTCCGGGGGTGGGAACAGGGAACTGGGAGGCAGAGAGCAGCCCAGGGATTTGGACAGAATCAGACCCATGCTCCTCCAGGGTGAGGTTGGGGGAGGACAACAAGACCCCGGCGCTAAAATAAAGAAATATTAACTCAAATACCTCAATTATAACCCCAACATTTTTAAACAATTATATTTTTGGCCCTCTTCTCCATTTGTGAGGTAGAAGTTCAGAGGTTTTCTACTTGGAGCCTCCTCCCATGTGCCATTAGAGACCACCAGCCAACTCCATTTCCACAAGAGACAGAGGCTTGCAGAGGAAACCGCTAAGGCCAACAAGGCAGAACTCCAACACTGCTCTTCCTCCCACGGGCTGACCCCCGTGTCCTGTTGGCTACGTAACCACCACGCTTAGGAACTGGAGAGGAAGTCCCAGGCATGCGCCCCACCCAGCCCTTCTGTGGGCTGAGCTGCAACGTGTGTGACTCATAATGTCTTCCTCTGTGTGCCCAGGTTCTGCTTCTGTCCTGTTAGATTCCCGGAAACAGGCAGTTAAACAAGCCCAGATGGACATTTCCTTACAAGGTGCCTGGTGGGTGCTGGGTCCAAGCAATCCAATGGCCTGCCAAGGACTGGTTGGGGGTTCCAGCTGGGCCTGTCTCTAAGGAGCAAGTTCGAAGTCTGCCTGGAAGCCAGTGGTGAAATACAACTGGGCAAGCCGTTCTTGAGATATGCCAGACAGACACAACAGTGCCCCCCCCCCCCCCGGGAGCCTCTCAGGGCAAATATTCCCTCACCCCACCTCAGGACACCATGTGCCTGAATCCCAGCAGGACATAAACATCACCGCTGAGCCCTCATTTATGGTCTGCTCGCCAGAAACTCCAGATCCTCCGTGCCTCCTCGTTCCCACGGGTGGGCGGGGCGTAGCCATGACCACAGCTGAGAGGGAGGAGCCTCTTGTGATCTTTGACAAAATGTTTGACAAAGCTACGGAAGAAAGGGAGACCTCCTTTCAGACCACGGTCTTTGAGGATTTCTGACAGTCACAGGGGCATGGCTATGGGAGGGACTTAGTCTGAGGTGGCCTGAGCGCCAGGTGGTTGGCCCATCTGACAAAGAGAAAGAAGGGTGTCAATGGGGACTAGAAGGAGGAATCACCTTCAGCGCCTCCCCAGTGATCAACCTCCACCAGCCAAGCCGCAGCTCCCAGAAGTTCCACAGCCGCCCAAACAGTCTCACCAGAAGGAGCAGCCAGACTTATGAACCTGGAGACACCTCAGGTTCCAACCACAAGAGAGCCTTACCTTAGTGTGGTTTGGCTGTGTTTTTGTTTGGTTTTGTGTTTTCACGTAACCCAGGATAGCCCTTGAACTTGAACTCAATATAAAGCTGAGGGTAGCCTTGAACTCCAAACGCTACGGTCCCAGATGTGCACCCTCACACCTGGTTATGCAAACCCAGAGCTTCACCCATGCTGGGCAAGCACTGTACCCACTGAGCTACACCTCCAACTTATCCCCGGTGGTTAAATTTGATATCAAAACCATCCCCCCAACCAAATCTCCCTCAAGCCCCAATGTAACAATACAGATGAGACAGAATCAATGTGAAAATCTCAGTCCCCATCACTCTCTGTTCTCAACTCCCAAAGCAGCCACAGACCCCCAGAGAACCCACGTTAGAAACCACTGCCCCAGACACCTGGAGAAACAGGCCCAGAAAGGAACTCATCTGGCCCAAGACTCTGGAGAGAGAGAGAGAGAGAGAGAGAGAGAGAGAGAGAGAGAGAGAGAGAGAGAGAGAGAGAGAGACAGAGACAGAGACAGAGACAGAGACAGACAGAGAGAGACACAGAGAGAGACACAGAGAGAGAAAGACAGAGACAGACAGAGAGAGAGACACAAAGAGAGAGACAGAGAGAGAGAGAGACAGAGAGAGACAGAGAGACAGAGAGACAGAGAGACAGAAAGACAGATATGATGTCACACTGAGACCCCTGCCCAGCAGATGGCCTGGTCCCCAGCCAAGACCCAGCTTGGTTATAAGTCTCTTTTTAACAATAGGGGACAAAATGATGGGTCTGCTTACTAGGAGACTGGTTGTCTCCTCGAATGACTATTGGGGTAGATTGGCTGACTCATTAGTCCATTGGATCTTCAGGTAGGTGGGCTGTGCAATCGACTAAGGTTGGGCAGTCAGTCCACGGATCGATTGGCCATCTAGATGATTAAATAATCATCTGGTTTCTCTGACCGGCTCCTCAGTTGTCTAGGTGGGTGAATGGGTTTATGGGTGTTTGAGCAGGTAAGCGAACAGGTCTGGGAGTGGGTGTATGGGTGTGGGTAGGTTATAGAACAATCTCACAGGCCAGCGGGCGGTGACTGTGAGTGGATGCGTGGGTTGGTGGGTGATTGGGTGGGTGGGGAGAGAGTGGGGAGAGGGTGGACAGGTGAGTGGGCGGGGGACTTAGTGTGGGACAGGTGAACAGGTCATAGGTGGGTGAGGAGGATCAGGGGCAGATGGGCGAGCGGGAAGGTGAGTCACAGGATGCATGGGTGAGTGGACTGACGGATGTGGGGTTGCCTCCGTGGGCTCTGGAGAAGACTGAGACTTGAATAAGACCCACGATGGAAGAGGCACCGAGCAAACAGCGTGGACAAAGGATCCAAGGCTGTCACCGTGTCACAAGAGCCTTCCATCAGCTCCTAGAATGGAACAGGCAGGCGAGTCGGTGACTGGGAACCTTCTAAATCCTGTGCCATCCAGGACACTGCAGGGGTCCTCGTCTCCCCAAGACAGATGTCAGCTTCCTCACCTTCCTCCCAGACAGCCCTGCTCTTTCCCTTAGAGTGTGCCTAGCAGCGACTAGGCGTGTGTAGGTTGCCCTTGTGTGTACCTTAAATGTGTTTAAATGCCTTCGCACACACTTAACATCCTAGAACAGATAGAACCTGGTTTGTAGCAGAGTCCCTGTAGGGCCCAGTCATCTCGGGCCCTTGCCCAGCAGTAGCTGTGCAGTGGGCAGAGGTGACTGAGCAGCCTGTCTTAACCATTCCAGTGACCTCAGCTCTGAGCACTGACTTAACCTCCATGTCCAAGGCAAGGACTTCAGATCCAAAGA